>NW_028253524.1:0-254179 GCF_964263255.1 Lissotriton vulgaris
CTAGCCACGGCAGGAGAAAAATATCAGGAAGTGATATGGGTGCAGTGGCTCAGGGGGCCCCCCTCAGCAAAAAGTGCTGGGGTGGTGAGGAGCCATGGAGGTGGGGGCTCCTTGCACTTTGCAGGGGGCCCTCAGGTTTCGTTACGCCACTGTATGGGTAAAGAGGTGTTTATATTACCTAGGGTGGGTGGGGTTACCACTCCACTTTCGGTTTTTCTCTCCTGGCTGGGGTGGAATTTACCTCAAAAGTAATGACTGAGACGAGGACACAGGACGTAGGGATACAGAACGCTTTCATAGAATAACCAGGGAAGAAAAATTAGCAATTAGCACACTTCTAAGTACAGAGAAAAACATCTCCAATGCTGTACCCTACAAAAACCCTATAGTGAAACCTGTGAGCCCCACAGATACACCCGTGACCGTGCCAGCTCAGCGCCTCCCCCGGGGACCCTGGCATCCCTCGAATCTCCTGGAGAGGGCGCGTTCCTCCACGCACACGGCATGTGTTCCCATTCACCGTGTGAATGTCTGAGCTGGTGCCAGAGGGCCGTGAATGGGGGTTTCTTTCCAGCGCAGCTGCGTCCTCTTAGCGGCGGCTGTAACTCGAGCGGCCTCGCGTGTCAGTGCACCCCTCGGCCCCTCGGCTGCAGCCAGCAGCGGCATAGGAACTGTTTACGTTTCAGCACTTACCAATTACACTTCTGCAATCAAAGGCCATTTATTGTAATAAGAAGGTCTTAATGAGGGGCCGCGTGGGTGGCAGGCGATAATCACTCCAAGGGCTTTGAAAGAACTTAATCAGGCGGTCACCCGAGGTGAGGAGTTTCCAAAAAAAAAAAAATTAGGATGAACGTGAGCGCCCCTATAAGCACTGCGTCGGCTTTGAATCCAAAATGGAAATTTATTTGGAGAGTCAGGAAATATAAAATATCGCATGCTTAGAACCATGGAGAACAGATGTTGCGTTTTGGGTCGATTTACCATTTCATTCCATACCATAAGTCAGTCACGTACCATTTCATTCCATACCATAAGTCAGCCACTGTCCCATATAAAATCCACCCAAAGAAAAACAAAACGTCATAGGAAATACTGTATCTATATCAGGCATCTCCAGTGAGCAGCTTATGTGCTACTGGCAGCTCTCCAAGCACCTGTAGGTACCTTGCTTATACAAGCCAGCCTACTAAATTAGCATTTATTTAGTTGAATTAATAAAGGTATATCTAAATTTTAAAGCATGCATTCATAATAAAAATGCATGCAGTTTCAGAACTCATAAGCTTATGTTTGGAGAAAAAGGGCTGAATTTCCAGAATATATTTAAAGCTGATATTTAGTTGATAAGTCGTGCTGCGCCGGGGAAGGCTTGCTACTAACATTATTACCTTTGTGGAAGGGACATTACAGCTGCGGCTGTTATGTAATACCTGCGTAGAGGCATTACTCACTGCAAAGCCTTTTATATTACATTACTGCTGGGAACCGTGCCTGCTGGCCTGAGGTGATCACTGCTGGTGATCTTGCATGCGGTGGCCTCTAACGGGATCTTGTCTGATGCGGTCACTGTTACAACACGCGTCATTTCAATAGCTTGAGACGATTTTCATTGAACATAAGTAGTTCTTGTTACAGAAAAGGTTGGAGACCCCTGATCTATATGCTAGTTTTGTATGGGACACTACTGTAATGAGCTATTAGTCTAGCCACAGTGGTGTCCCGTATAGGTCCAGGAGGACTGGATCCATGCCAGATGTTCAGGATAACCTCTAAGCATGTAAATGAATTCCGTTGAATTTCATTGTATGCAAATCTCTCTTAAATGGATATCACTAAATTCTGGGATGGAACCCGCCCTCCTATGGCGATGTGGGATGACCAAGGTCACAATCCACCCTCACAGCAGCACTGTTTTAAGGGAATCTTTTAAGGCAACAAAATCGGAATAGCGTTGTTTACCGGATGCTCAATGGTCTGTTTTTATTGTTGGGAACCATTTTCGTTTGGGACAGGACATAAGTCCTAAAAAAAGAAGTGGGGGGACGCCTAAGTTAGGTGGTGTCATAGAAGTGACAGGAAGTGAGGCCACGAAAGGTAGTCCCCTCCTATTACAGGGAGTCCCGCTTCACTTGTCACCTGATATAACCTGGCGGCTAGCAACGTCGCATCGCAATATGGTGGCAGACATCAGGTCAAGTGCAAAATGTAAATGGAACACTTGGTTGTTATTGCCGAAAGTAAAAGTGTTGTGTACTTCTTGAATACTTCGTTGCACTTTTGGGCGGGGGAACGGCGTCCACCCGGTAAAATAAGTGGGGGGATGCTGTCCACCCTCGTGGTACCCCGACTCGAGCCCTGGTTTAGGAACTCCAATAGCTTTCTTCGTACAACACTGACCTCCAAGGATGAAAGCGCAGACCGTCCCTATTATTCCCGTAGGGAGCTCCTACTCTCGCGGTGCGGAAAGGCAGAGAAACCACAACTCTCAAGTTGACCAGGTCCACAGGTCAGTAGCTCTCGTTGTCCAGGCTTCTTCTTTGCATTTTGGGATTTGTACTACTGTTTACTCCATTTTCATATCAGGACTACAAGTCCCAGAGTTCCAAGAAAAAATCTGGTGTGGATGAGCTACTCAGTCATTGACCTGGAAAAACGTAAGAGCTCTGAGAAGCCCACTAAGAATCTTCAGTCAAAACACTAACAGGGCCGGCTTTAGGGCGGTGCGACACGTGCAGCCGCACCTGGCGCTGACTTCGGCGCCATGTTCAGAAAATACTTTTGGTTTTATAAGCACCTGTTCTTTTCTTGCTTCCAGCAGTTTTCAGGCAACAATAAACATGTCAACTCAGTTAATTAATGTTTCTGTTGGTGAGAGATCGAAGTTTTATCTCCTGGCAGTTTGTACTCATAAATCATTATAAAGTAGCGCAGAGAAGTAATTATGCCTGCTGCAAACAACATGCACTATGCAGATTAGAGAACAGCAATCCTCATTGTTTTGTGTAATATGTCCTATAGATTTATACACACACGTAAGATTTCTTCACTCTGTATAACATGTGTGTGATGTAAAGTGCTGTGACACCCTGGAGTTGGCATGAGTAGCGCTATAAAACAAACTAAATGCACGTGATGGAGGGGCTGTGGAGAGATGAGTGGCATTGTTGGTGGTAGGTGGTGGTGGTGGGGGGGGGGGGAGGGGGGATCTGTGGAGAAGGAGGGCATGGATGAGAGGGGGGGCAAAAACATTGTCGCACCGGGCGCCTCTCACTCTAAAGCCAGCGCGGGTTGCACAAACAGATAGATATACATGAAAAGTAGGGCCGAGAAGCGTTTATTTCCGTTTATTGTATATATTTCCCGCTATCCCACAAACGCAGATGGGTCTGCAGGTTCATTCCAGATATTATACTACGGTCTGTGGTTTGGCACCAGTGAGAGACCCATTTTCCCCTCCACCACCACCTGGCAGCTCCCGGCCCACCGCCCTCATTTCTCATTGGAGCAGACAGCGACAGGCTTGGCCCGCCAAGAAAGTAAAGCGCGCCTTTGTTAACTGCGTTTTCTGGCTCAGCACCAGCACCAAATCCCCAGCTGCCACAGCGCGCAGGAAACAACAGCCTGGAAAAGATTATTGAATGACATCAAGCCGAAACGTATAGCGCAATGCAAACTGACATCGGGCGACCGCAAGCTTCCGAGTGATGTGACCTCAGGCGCGCAGCAAGTGTGGCGTTTACACGCGAACACGTCAAAGCTGTCACCGCGAAGAGCAACACAGCACAGAAGTACAATTACAGAGGCCTTTCTCTGACCCCCCCTAAAGCGGACACCCTGCTCGAACACGAGTTCAAGGCATCTGCTGAACACCAACCCCTCGGCGCCTGACGCCATAAACATTTACAATTTCTGAGTTTTAAAGGCGACCACACGTTACAGGACACATCTTAATACAGGGCTTTAAGTGGGCCGGGTCCTGCCTGTGCTCGTTCTAAAAAGAAGGTGCTGACACGGGTCCCTATTGGGCCTACAATCTTGCCCTCACCCTCGGGATGAAAAATAAAATCTTAACTCTGCAGCGGTACCACACTTCCCTGCATTTTATGTAACTTCTAAGAGACTCGAATAGTACTTTCAGTCTCACAATTTCAGAATTGAAGCATTTTCAATATTCTATATAACGAAGCCATAGTTGTTGCTTATTGATCTTATGCAACTAACAACCATCGACAAAGCCAATAGTCCTAGCTTTTTGTAGGTGAAATGTTACTTGTTGTATTATATATCTATATGCAATGACAGAAACAGAAAATTACCAGTCACGTGGCATACTACCCTAAACATAGATTTTCAGCTTATATGTTTTAAGCCACGCCCTAATTACATTGACCACGCCCCTTTGAGCCACCCGCCACCAGTTTTTTCATCCCACTTAAAGCCTTGCCTTAATATATACAAGAAATCTCATGTATACATAATGCAATTAAGGAAAACGATAGAACTTGATTATGTTTACTTAACTCAAAAAGCGAGACTATTACACAACACATGAACTGTTTGCTAGGACAGTTGGGTGAACCGAATCATATCAGCATTTCTAAAGCGCCATGAAGCACCATAAAAGGCATCTAATTGCTCTGCAGATAGCAAGTTACTCGAATTTGAGTATTTTTAGTACCTTCTTGAGCGGAATAGTCACCGCACCTGTTCCAAAGGAACGCTGGCCAGAGGTACTGTTTTTGGGGCAGTGGTCAGTAATGTTCAATGACTATATGCTGTGAGGTTTACAGGTTACCTTCTTGATTGCCAGAGGAAAGGGAAACTCCTCCCATTTGTCATGGAGCTACCCTGCACTCAACAGTACAAGTGTATAGTGCCAACGAAAATAAATATTAATTAATCTGAATACATATTACTTTAAATTAAAATTAATTTTAAAACATTTGTTCATAAAATCCCACCTAAGGTAAAATGTTTGTATTTACATGTGGCATATTAAAATGTACTAAAAGTGATATATGAGATTAATTTAAATTAATGTACTTATTTTTTTTAAATGAGTTACATTTATTTTTAAATTAAAAAGGTTCTTCAAATATTTTATCCTCAAATAATATTTTGTTATTTCTATATAATTTTGTTATCATTAAATTACATTTATATATATATATACAAATAAAAAGTCAAAATACATTTATTTTAACATAATTTGCTATGGGTATTCTATTTAAAGGCACTGTCTTTATTATTTTCTGTGGAAGGGTGTTACAGTACCAGTGGTTGGCCATGTGTGGTTCTAAACTTAATCCTGGGCCCTTTATATCTGCAGGTACATTATGTTCGTAAATGTGTCTCCATGACTAGTTTCCGGGAGTTGAGACATGTAAGTCTATACTTTGTAGTAAATTTACACTTGGAATTGATGAATAGCCAAAAGTAGTACATTTACTGCAAAGTGTAAGAGTAAATTTACATGTGTACATTTACCCTCATGTAAATTTGCCTTGGTGAATAGGCCCCTGTGTCTGCAAGGAGCACCACTGTGCCTTGACTGGGCTGCAGTTTAAATGCACCGCAGCGACACGTGGCAAGCAAAAGTGTCTTGGGTATATAGGAAAAGCATATTTGTACATATATATTTCTAAGTCACCCATAAACTGTGCCTTGTAAGTCCACACGGCAAAAGTGCTAATATATACAAATAAGACACACTCCAATATTGGGATTAGTGTGCTCTCATAGTGCAATAAAATTCAAAAGCTATTTCTCTGTGTAGGTCTTCCTAGACTTTCCCTGAAAAAGTCTAGATCGGATTTAAACCTTTATTTCCTAACTCTGCTTCAGAAATTGTTTAGTGGAAAAATAACTTTGTAAAGTATATTTTAGGCAGCCTGAGCAAGAATTGGCTTACATCAGTTCTGCCACCCATCACACCTCCAGAGCTGGTATACACATCTTTGACTGGGAGAGTTACCAACCCTGGTTCAGAGGATAGTAGCCTGTTTCTTAGCCCAGGAATAGTAAATGGTTGTTACCTGCTGACCTCATAGCACAGGTTTGTTGAAAACATATTCATATATTCTTATGTATTTCAATGTTATAGTGTTTTCAATCGTTCAATCGTTTTCTTCTATAAGCTCCCCTTGTCTCACTCCCTCTTGTTTTCTATGTCCATATCTATGCATTTCTTCCCCACTTTGCATTAACATTTCTCACCCTCCCCTACTCCGTTTCATCCCAAAATCTTGGCAGACCCTGTTCAGGAGGAGGCCATAGGCGAAGCAGGGGACACTGGACCAAAAGTGTGGGGTATGAGACCTTTTACCACTGCTGTCCTGAGGTCTGCCATATTATCACTCTGCAAACTGTGTCAAGTACACCCATTCCACACTTAGTAGTAGCGGGCTGAGCAGTCACAGGCTTCTCAGGGAGGTTAGTGTTAGACATGCAAGATCAATGTCCAGCCCAGTGCTTCTCTTTGTAGAAAGGACAACAACTTTATTACACAGAAAACATAGAATTCCACTACACAATCAATAATGCATGGATACCCACTTCACAGGTGTGAGTCTGTGCTCTAGGGGCTTCTGCCAACCAGTCCTCCACCTGCCCCTCATGTGTTCCCTGTCTCTGGGCCCTCCCTCTCATGTTCACGGTAGATCAGTGGGTGCAGCTCATGCTCCCCCATATGATCTAGTCTTAACACATAGGCCTTACGGTCTAAGCCCTTGCAGTCTCCCACCAAGTTCGTAGTAGCAGTGCAGGACCGTGTTTAGTCCTCCCCCAGCAGCAGGGTCTCACCAGCAACAGGAGCATCTGTAGGGGAAACAGCGTTCACAACGCTGTTGGTACAACGCAGTGCCATTACAGTGCGGTCAGTACAACAACTGCGTTGTTACCATGCATACCATTACAACACAAGTCATTACAACAACTTGCTATAGGGGGCTTTAGGTGTTGGATTTTCAATCCAACACCTTCCCTGCAGCTGCACAGACTGGAGTTGGTATAGTAAATTATGCTACTCCAAACTCCAGTGCCCCCCCCCTACAGCAAGTCGTTATTATGACTTTCGTTGTAATGGTATGCGTGGTAACAACGCAGTAGTTGTACTGACTGCGTTGTAAAGCCATGCATTGTAAACGCATGCGTTGTAACGTCATATATTCATCTGTAGTGTTAGAGGCACTCCTATGTTTTGAAACCACGTGATGACCTTTGACTGCCATTGTTTTAATTGACGTTTGGTGTTTTACTTCACCCTAGCCTGAATGGACAGCATAATCTTTCCGTGCATGTGCAAGTTTCCTTGAAGATGTCTATCATGTAATCTTGTAGTTTTAAAGTGGGAGAGTAGAGCAGCCTTGCCAGGAACATAACATGTGGGATGTGCGTTTGAAAGCAGTAGAGAGATGTGTGGAATGTACTTCTTGGTCTCGAAGTGCAGTGTTATAAGGAGTGGTGCCCAAATGTGTATTATGTTGCACATTGGGAAATATTATGAAGTTCTTACTATTGGCTTTGTTATTTAATAGAAGGGGGTTCCCCAGGGTTTTTTTTGATAGTGGGCAGGAAAAAGGGTAAATCAGCACATATAAATAGAACAAGATTAACCCTGCCACACAGATATAGGGGGTCCTATTACAGGATCCAATCAATAAACAAATGGGGTGAACATGAAAAACAGAGCCATGGACTTCACCATTCCTTTTTTTTAATGCATGATTTTTTTTTCTCTTCAAAGGTGATTTGTCTTTTCACAATATGATTTTTAATTAGAAATACTGTTGCTACATGATTCATATAAAAATGATTGCATCTAAGTGTGGACATATTTCATTCAAGATAGGGGGAGATTAAATACAATACACAAAAAAAGTTCCTCACATTCCCAAGCACTCCAAAATAATTATTTTTTGTTATTTGTACATCATCACTCAAAATACTCATTCACTTCCTCATTCATTCAGATTCACTCGCAAACAAGTACAAACGTGCCTGCAACAATAGGTGTAAAATAGTTGCATAGGTTAAAGGTGGGCGGAGCGGGCAAAACTAATGGGGAGAGATTTTTATAAGGACCCAGAAGTTGCCGTCCCCTGTGTAGCGCCGACGCGCGTTTCGGTGTTGGCTCTATTAGGCAGCACCTTCTTCAGGGCAGGAGTGTACAATCAGGGAAGGGAACACATAGGCTGTGAATAAAAAAACAATTCTCAATATCTTACATTCAATACAATGCACATAGATAATCAACATTTTGCTTTTGTTTTCAGGTTTGTCATTTGATTTAAACTAGTGGTTCAGTCACGGCTCTGTTAATCAAGAGGATCACTCCTCACAGATCCGACTTCCCAAGGATGGGGAAGCACGAGGTCATTCTCTAGACCTAGGTTTGGGGTGGACACATCCACATTCATTCATTCATTCAAGTAGAGATACTCTCAATCACATAATACATTCATTCCAACTCATAGGGGTGGCACTAGTGAATTATACTGAGAAAAGGAGTTTTATAAGGGGGCAAAGAAACAATAGTACCCAGGAAACTTGATATGCCAAAAATTGCTCTCAGACAGACAAACATAATACCCAAGAGGATCCAAGATATTTTAAGATCATGGGAAAAGGTGATACAACACACCTGATCTGGGTGTTTCTTACAAAAGGAATACCCTAAAGGTCCGGAGTGTTTTAGGATCAACAAAAGGTGCGATAGGGTAACATGACCTAGATATGTTTTTTTTAAAACCACCGTAGTTCAAGGGGTTTCCAAAGGTTTATTATCTGGGTCTAGGAAGTTCTAAAGTGCGTATGATACAGTTAACCTTAGACATGCTTGTTCAAAAAATTACCTAAGACAGAGTCACAATATTATCCCTCTCGTCATTCACGGCTCAATACATCTCGGGTTCTAGGTAGTCTAATAGGATAATGTAAAGGAAATAGTAAATATACCCCATTTATCAAGTTTAAGAGATAGAGGAGGAATCGACAGGTAGTTCAAAAACAGGGAGTCAATACATTTACCTTCGGGATAGAAGAATATGAGCCTCAAGTGGGGTTCTCCGGCTGGAGAACGCTATGTTTAAATGCTGCGTGGGGTCAGTGGGTGAAAATAAATTCAGCCTCGATTGTTTTAAAAAAACTTTTTTTCGGTAGGTCCTGGATTAGATTTAGTCTGCAGAAAACAAAATAAGAATATATACAGTCTATTAAAGTCAGTCCAACTAAGGGTTCATAAGGCAAGTGACAGGAAATACATCATTAGTAAAAATAATAATCACCTGCCTCAAAATTATATGTTTGTCTGTCTGAGAGCAATTTTTGGCATATCAAGTTTCCTGGGCACTATTGTTTCTTTGCCCCCTTATAAAACTCCTTTTCTCAGTATAATTCACTAGTGCCACCCCTATGAGTTGGAATGAATGGATTATGTGATTGAGAGTATCTCTACTTGAATGAATGAATGAATGTGGATGTGTCCACCCCAAACCTAGGTCTAGAGAATGACCTCGTGCTTCCCCATCCTTGGGAAGTCGGATCTGTGAGGAGTGATCCTCTTGATTAACAGAGCCGTGACTGAACCACTAGTTTAAATCAAATGGCAAACCTGAAAACAAAAGCAAAATGTTGATTATCTATGTGCATTGTATTGAATGTAAGATATTGAGAATTGTTTTTTTATTCACAGCCTATGTGTTCCCTTCCCTGATTGTACACTCCTGCCCTGAAGAAGGTGCTGCCTAATAGGGCCAATACCGAAACGCGCGTCGGCGCTACACAGTGGACGGCAACTTCTGGGTCCTTATAAAAATCTCTCCCCATTAGTTTTGCCCGCTCCGCCCACCTTTAACCTATGCAACTATTTTACACCTATTGTTGCAGGCACGTTTGTACTTGTTTGTGAGTGAATCTGAATGAATGAGGAAGTGAATGAGTATTTTGAGTGATGATGTACAAATAACAAAAAATAATTCTTTTGGAGTGCTTGGGAATGTGAGGAACTTTTTTTGTGTATTGTATTTAATCTCCCCCTATCTTGAATGAAATATGTCCACACTTAGATGCAATCATTTTTATATGAATCATGTAGCAACAGTATTTCTAATTAAAAATCATATTGTGAAAAGACAAATCACTTTTTAAGAGAAAAAAAAATCATGTATTAAAAAAAAGGAATGGTGAAGTCCATGGCTCTGTTTTTCATGTTCACCCCATTTGTTCATTGATTGGATCCTGTAATAGGACCCTCTATATCTGTGTGGCAGGGTTAATTTTGTTCTATTTATATATATTGGCTTTGTTATGCCCTCATACCATCTTGAATACTGACTCTGTCAGCTACCTTGAGCTTGTGCGCGCACAGGCAGGCCCCCAGATTAGTCAAGTTGTTTAGGCTATTCACGTTCAAAGTTGCTTTGTTGACTGTACTGAAGTTTGCAGTCGGTGATGTATCTTGTTTTTGATTTTTGCCATTGTGATGGGTGAGTGTCTGTGTCCACATTTAAGTCTCCAGTGGCTATAATCATCTGAGGTGTTTTCTTTGAGCTTTGAATTTGTGATATGTAAGTGTCTGTGTGCACATCCAAGTTAATCATCTGATGTATTTAGTGTATATGTCTTTCTGATGTCTTGCAGGATGACGGTATTATTTGCTTGTGTTTCATTCCATATTATTGTCTGTTTGTGTTTCTGCTTGCATTTTATTTCATATGTATTCCATGTATTGCATATTTACATATATATATAGCCATAAACATTTGAATGTTGTTCATTTGACATCTGGAAATGCCTTTCTGTTAGAGAGCATTACATAAATAAAACCCCATGCCTTATCCTTTGATGTGTTCATTTTTATAAAAGTGAAATCCCTTTCCAGGTGGTGTTTTGTTGTTTTTATTGCTTAGTCGTGTTTGAGCCTCCATGTGAAAGGGTCAATCAATCAATCAATCAATCAATCAATCATATCATTTGTAAAGCACACTACTCACCCGTGAGGGTCTCAAGGCGCTGGGGTGGAGAATGCTGCTTCTGCCCGAAAAGCCAGGTCTTGAGGAGTTTTCTGAAGGTCAGCAGGTATTGGGTCTGCCGTAAGTGGATGGGGAGGGTGTTCCAGGTCTTGGCGGCGAGGTGCGAGAACGATCGGCCGCCAGAGGTCGATCTTCAGAAGCAGGGGACTGTGGCGAGGGAGAGGTCAGCGGAGGGCAGTTGGCGGGCTGTAAAAGCTGAGTCGTCTGTTGAGGTACATTGGTCCAGTGTTGTGGAGTACCATGTGTGCGTGGGTGATGAGCTTGAAGGTTATCCTCTTGTTGACCGGGAGCCAGTGCAGACCTCTCAGGTGGGGTGTGATGTGGCTGCAGCAAGGGATGTCGAGGATCAGGCGAGCAGAGGCGTTCTGAATGCGTTGGAGCCGTCTCAGGATTGTGGCCGAGTTTCCTGCGTAGAGGGCGTTACCGTTGTCCAACCTGCTGCTGACGAGGGCCTGGGTGACCGTTCTTCTCATTTCAGTGGGGATCCACTTGTAGATCCTGTGAAGCATGCAGAGGGTGTTGAAGCAAGAGGAGGAGACAGCGTTAACCTGTTTAGTCATGGAGAGGGTGGAGTCGAGGATGATCCCTAGGTTGCGTGCATGGTCGGTGGGTGTTGGGGCGGTTCCCAATGCGGTCGGCCACCAGGAGTTGTCCCAGGCCGAAGGGGTGGATCTGAGGATAAGGAGCTCCGTCTTGTCCGAGTTCAGCTTCAGTAGGGTGCTCCTCATCCATTCAGTGACGGCCTTCATTCCTTCATGAAGGTTGGTTTTGGCGGTGTGGGGGTCCTTGGTGAGGGAGAGGATCAGCTGTGTGTCATCGGCGTAGGAGATAATGTTGAGGTCAGGCCGACGGGCGACGTTGGTGAGCTGTGCCATGTAGATGTTAAACAGAGTTGGGCTGAGGGATGAGCCCTGGGGTATGCCGCAGATGATCTCGGTGGCTTCGGAGCGGAAGGGGGGGAAGGCAGACGCTCTGTGTTCTGCCGGAGAGGAAGGAGGTGGTCCAGTCCAGGGCCTTCTCTTGGATCCCGGCATTGTGGAGGCATGTTCATAGTGTGTGGTGGCAGACCATGTCGAAGGCGGCTGGCAGGTCCAGGAGGATGAGGGCCGCCATTTCTCTGTTGTCCAGCAGGGACTTGATGTCATCGGTGGCGGCGATGAGGGCAGCCTCGGTGCTGTTGTTGCTGCGGAACCTGAACTGGGAAGGGTCCAGGATGTTGTTCTCCTCGAGGTAGCGGGTCAGTTGTTCATTGGTGGTCTTCTCGATGACCTTTGCTGGGAACGGGAGCAGGGAGATGGGCCGGAAGTTCTTGAGGTCCTTGGGGTCTGCCTTGGGTTTCATGAGTAAGGCTTGATCTCGGCATGCTTCCAGCTCTCCGGTAAGGTTGCTGTCTCGAAGGAGGTGTTGATGACTTTCCAGAGATGGGGTGCGATGGCTGTTCTGGCTTTGTTGAAGATGTGGTGTGGGCATGGGTCTGACGGAGATCCGGAGTGGATGGTGTTCATGATCTTGATGATGTCGTCGTCGTTGATGTTGGTCCAGGAGAGCAGGTGGTTGGTGCGGATGGTGGTCGTGGGGGCAGAGGTCTCTGTGGTTGTTGGGGCGGTCGTGGCATTGAAACTGTCGTGGATGTATGCAATCTTGCGGTGATAGAAGGTGGCCAGCGAGTCGCACAGGTCTTGCGAGGGTGGGACGTCGTTGGTGTTGAAGCTGGGGTTGGAGAGTTCCTTCACGATGCTAAAGACCTCTTTGCTGTTGTGCGCATTGTTGTCTAGGCGGTCATTGAAGGAGGCCCTTTTGGCGGATCTGATGAGGTGATGGTGTCTGCCGGTGGGGTTCTTGTGGGTTGCGTGGCTGTCCAATGTTCGTTCACAGAGCCAGATCTTCTCCAGCTTTCGGCAGGTTTGCTTGGAGGCCCAGAGGTCTTCAGTGAACCAGCTGGCATTCTTGTTGGTGTGACTGTTAGAGGGTTTCTTGATCGGGGTGAAGGTGTTGGTGCAGTCGTTGATCCACTGTCTGAGTTTGGGGTGGCGGTGTCGGGTTAGTGGGGTCGGCGAGTAGGCTCTGGGCAAGGGTGGCTGTTAGCTGGTCTTCTGTGACTTTGCTCCAGCAGTGGCGAGGGATCTGTTGGGTGCGGTGGTGCGTAGTGGGTTTCTTGAAGGTGAAGTGGATGCAACGATGGTCGGTCCAGTGGAGTTCGGTGGTGTGGTTGAAGGAGACGTGGGGGCTTGCGGAGAAGATGGGGTCAAGCATGTGACCGGCGGAGTGGGTGGGTGTTTTGACGAGTTGTCTGAATCCGAAGTTGGCTAGGTTATCCATCAGGGTGGTGAATTTGGTGTTGTTGTTCTCGAGGTGAAAGTTCAGGTCCCCGAGGAGGATGTAGTCCGTGGAGGCGAGGGCGTGTGTGCTGACGAAGTCGGCGATGGAGTCGCTGAACTGTGGTCGGGGTCCGCGGGGTCTATAGATGAGGGTTCCTCTGAGGGTGGTGTTGGGGTTGGTGTGGATCTGGAAGTGCAGGTGTTCGGCAGTGCTGAGGGTGTCGTTGGTGTTGGTCGAGACTCTGAGAGTGTTCCTGAGGACGATGGAGATTCCTCCTCCTGCTCCATTGAGGCGGTCTCTGCGGGTGATCTTGTAGCCTTCCGGGCGGCTATGGCTATGTCGGGTGCCGAGGCGTGGTTCAGCCAGGTCGCCGTCAGGAAGGCGACTTCTGGGGAGGTTGAGTCGAGTAGGTCCCAGAGTTTAACGGCGTGTTTGTGGGCGGAGCGGGTGTTGAGAAGGATGCATCTGAGGTGGTTGGGTTCTTTCCTGGTCGGCAGCATGGTGGGGTGGATTCTTGTGAAGCTGCAGTTCCGGCAGGTGAAAGCTCAGAGGGTGCGCTTTGGGGCAGCCAGGAAGCAGGTGTGTGATTGTCTGATGTTGAGTGTGTGGAGGGTTCCGGCATCGTAGCGGTGTCGGGCGTCATTGTGTTTGCGGGGTCCAGGGGTCCTGGCGCTGGGCGGGGTCCAGGCACGAACTGCCGCAGACGTGCTTGCCTTTGGCTCACCAGCGGCGCGGCTGCTGCGCGTCCTTCATATGAGGGGATATGGGAGGGAGGAGCAGCTGGGAGGAGGGGGCGGGAGCGGGGTGGCGAATGGGATTGCACAGGGCGGGGCCGCAGGGACGCAGCGGCGGGAAAAATGAGCCGGGTCGCGGGAGAACTGGGCACAGGAAGGAAAAACAAGTTTAGGCAAGAAAACAAGTACAGGCGCAGAGGAATAAAAAAACGTCTGGGCAAGAAAGCAAGTACAGGCACAGTGGAATAAAAACAAGCCTGGGCAAGAAAGCAAATACAGGCACAGAGGAATAAAAACAAGTCTGGGCAAGAAAACAAGTACAGGCACAGAGGAATAAAAACAAGTCTTGACAAGAAAGCAAGTACTGGCACAGAAGAATAAAAACAAGTCTGGGCAAGAAAGCAAGTTAGGCACAGGGGAAAAATACAAGATTAGACAAAAACAATGCGGGCAGAGCTGTGCAGCAGCGTGGGGAGCGACCTGCTCGCGACCTGCCTGCTGCAAGGGTGGTATTCTCTATTATCTGGGAGTGTGAAGCAATACAGCATCCATGCGGCACACAGCTATCTTTTCATGAGCTAAGTGACATCTGACCATACAGGTATCGCTCACGGTCGCTGCTGGAGAAAGGATTTCTGATGGGAGATGTATTCCAGGCAAAAACTGCAGATCATGGTACTTTCCGGTGCTTCAGTGGTGATTCATGATGCAGCTTGCTACAACACTCCGGTGAGTACTTGGCACTTCTTCTGGGCTGCACCAGTCACAAGCCGCAGATTCTTCTTAACAGTTGTCAGGTATGAATCTGACACTTCTCAGGAATGGCACCATGCTCAAAGGGACCCACCTATAGGCATCACTGGGTTCCTGAAAGAAAGTAACACAGGACCCCTGAGATGCCAGGTCAGGGGAAGAAGGAAAAAAGGGACTGCTGGAAAGGAGGTCTGAAACGACAAATGTAAGTAAAATTAGGATAATATGTGGTGTATATCTCATATTCTATAATCATATATAATGTATTCACTTATTGTACTACTGGTACCTTCAATAAACATCTTGAAAATCCATATTCCCAGAGTTGGATTAGCTTTCTTATTATGCACTCCTTATTTGTTTTTCAGGAAATGTAGAGAGAAGTAAGACTGGATACAATTGTTCTTTTTCCACAATGTTCTCTCATAAAAAAAGAACACATAGCTTGCTTTTCCTAGGTATGATTATGTCTTGTGGAGGTCTTCTCAAAATTGAGTGCACTTTCCGTAGCCTTAACAATTTTTGATACCTTAAATTTTTCACAAGACCATACTTACACCAGCGCTTGTTAATTAATTGTGCCTTTGAGTCTCCACACAACTGTACTTTCCTCAGCGTTTGATGCTTCATTAATACTGTTATGGTTCACCTGAATTGCGCTTTCCTCAGCACTTGTTAATTTGAAAGCAATGTAAATGATACTTTGATCTGAGTTCGTATATGCCAAAGAACATGTGTTAGTCACGGAGCTTACCCATATACATAATTAAGACTTGCACTTTTCACGAGATTCTTCATAAACAAAGTGAGCCTTATCTATCTCTTATGAGTTAATATTTGGTAAAAGTCCTTTAACTTTTGAAACAGAATGCAGTTAACAGTGTTCACTGCCAAGCAAGACAAATGCACTTTCCTCACTTCTTGTTAAACAAAGTGAGCCTTATTTTTCTCTGAAGAGTTAGTTGTTGGAAAAAGTTTTTTAACATTTGAAACAAAATACAGTTAACAGCATCCAATGCAAAGCAAGACAAATGCACTTTCCTCCATACTAATTCAGGTGTTCTAAAATGTCCCAACTAATCCCCACATAGATTCTTATTGCTGTGAGCATAAAAAGTCTTCTTCCATGATTCCACGTCAACTGAATGCCAGAGAGAGAACTCCTCCTCTCCGTCCAGCAAGTGATTTTTGAATAGTAAGCATTGTAACTGGGTGTTTCTAAGTGGCGGCTGGAGTGGAGTGGTGTGGCTCACTGGTTAGAGGCGGCAGACCCGGAAGCAGAAAACGGCCCGGGACCAGGGTTCAATTCCCGACGCGGCAGGTCGTGGACCAGGGTCAGCGGACTCGATAATTCTCGCCTCGGTGCCTACTCTAACCAGGGATCACACTCGGCAACTCTGGGCATTAGCTTGCCTCATCTCTACAACGGCCCCTCACATTCGCTGGGGATGCCTGGTTTCACCTTGGAGATACCCAGTAGGGACCATCTCACAGGGATAGCCAGGACAGGTTCCCCAGCGGTCTACAGCGCCACGACGCCTCAGGGCGGCAGTGCACTTTACAAGACACATACATACATTTGAAAGCGGTGAGTCGTAAAAGTTGCGGGCAGTGCACTGTGGCGAGCGAGCTTAGCGAGCGAGCCCGAATGCATCAAGGGGGTTCGGAAGGGTTCTCTCCCGACAACATTTTGAAAAAAGAGCGGCCAAATGGTGCATTTTCGAAGACATTTCAGAAAACAAGAATGTTAATAAAATAATTGGTAAAGTGTAGCAATTATATCAATATAAAGATTTTGAATGATAATATAATGTAGGTTACTGCTTATCAATATAACCACAGATCTTCAATACAGACTTAAAAAAGAATTGGTTCCTGGTGCCCACTCACATTCATTGTCGAGTGGCTTAATGCACATTCTTACTAATACATCTGCTACTCTGATTGTGTGCTCCGTGTTCCCCTGCAAATGCCCTGTAAGTTCTTTTTCCGTAATTTATTTAATGATCTCAGAATAGTAGCCTGAGGACAATATGGGTAAAACGTGCAAAGCAGAGTTTGGCAAGCACAGGAAAACAGCACTAAATATGGAAACCCAGGAAGTAAACAGTCAAAGAGAGCTATGTGAACGCAGCACTAAAATACACACAAAGCAGAGAATAAGAATCAGAAGAACAAAACGCCACCATATGGTACACTTTGGTATCATATTAGAGTATGTACAATGCGCCAATTATTGCTGTATGCCTTAAGGTATCAAGACGAAGGTATCAGAGCCCATTACATGAGCACTAGTTGCATTACAGCAGGACACATCATTTGTTAGGCAGGGGGAGATAGAGTGATTTGCCCAGCCATGGTTAACTAACAAATATGAAATGACTCACTGCAGACATGCTTGGTCGGTCACTACAGACAGCCACTAACCACAGTCACTCACTGCAGACAGACAACTACTCACCTCACCTCACACAACACCATCCTCAGAGGTCTTTCACCTGGAGCTGTCTCATTCTATTTGTGTCTGTTGATCACATGCAGCCTCTATCAAGGCAGCAAGTAATCACTGACATTCCTTCACCTCAGATACAGTCACTGACGACTGACGCTTGCAGGGGACGTAGTCACTGACAACAGTCATTCACCGGAGACACAGGCACTAAGAAGTCACGCATTGAAGCCACTCTCTACCTATATTGTTACCGCAGACATATTCGCTTCAGATACTGGACTTCATTGCAGACTAGGTCACTTTCTGCAGAAACGCGCACTGAAGCAGAGATGGGTTGGCTGTAGATACGGTCACTCCGCAGACCGAATCACTCACCAGGCACACTGTCAATCACCAGAGTGCAGCAAAGCTTGTCGGGTGGGAATCTCCCACCTGCACAAAAGAGGTCTCTTTCTGTATTTTAATGTTTCACATGTAAACTTATTGCTCTTGAATACGAAGGAGGGGACAGAGAGAGACCAACGCGGGAAAGGGAGGGCTAGGGACAGAAAGCAGATAGCGAGTCAGGAGAAATGAATGGCAAAACAGGGGAAGCATGGAAAACAGGATGTAGGCAGGGAGAACTCCTACTTTTAAGAAGCATAGTCGATCGTAGGGTTATGAAAGTTGGAGACAGTAAGATAAACGAGGTAGAAAGTCAACATCTTTTAATAACGAGAGGTTAAGGTTCACCTTTCCCAATACCCCCTCAGCAATGTTTAACCATGTTTAATCTGGCAAGAGCTGGCTACTGTTACATAAAGCTGCAGACAACGCAGCGCAGTAACTGCTGTACACAAATTGTTTCAGTTGCACAAAATCACCAATGCGCCAGTCGACCACTCCGCATTTTCACATCTCTGGGGCCCTTCTTCCTTGTAGCGCTTCAAAGAGCCTGTCCTCGAACGGTGTACGCACATAGGCGTCTTTACATTTTATCATTGCACTCATCCACAGAGACAAGCAGGCGTCAGCCGCGGCCGGCATGCTCACAGGAGGGAGGGAGGGGGGGAGTGCGGGGGGAATAAAAATTAACAAATAATAAAACCTTATCAATCAGACCGGGGGTCCCCCCCCCCTGGAGCCCTACCAGTCGCTGCTGCAGGTTCAGCCGGTTCCCGTCACCCGTGGTAGCAGGGAACACGCGGTATATCTGTCTCCACGAGGAGGCTCTGAACTCATGCTCGCTCCTGGCTGGCTGGCAAGTACCGCCTGCGTCTCAGCCAATCCAGATGCTGCTCCAGCAGCAGCGCCAGGATTGGCTTGAGCAGTAGTGTACATATTCTATTTAGGGCTTAAAAATGTTTGCAACAAGCCCGAACATGCGCACTAGACTGCTCATTAGAAGAGCAGCATGGAACACCCTTGCTCTTCTAATGAGCAGCCTAGTGCGCATGATTGGGCTGATGGCAACATTTTTAAGCACTAAACGGAACATGCGCACTCTTGCTGTGCGCTCCGCCGACCACCTGATACATTCGTCAATGCACTTGCACTGAACTCCTGCTGCCGTTGCCACTGCCCCTTCTGAGCCGACTCCTCAGGTGAGAGAGTGAGACTGAGAGAGTGACGGCAGCAACGTCACGCACGCTTGTAACTCGACTTGTGCCTCAAATTAATTAGTGGGCCAATGCCCAAGCGCCCTAATGGACGCACCGCCGCTGGTGTTTCTACCTCATAAACAGGAGACGCCCAGCAGATCATTGCAAAGGATCATGGTACTAGTTATCCTGTAAAATAAAGGTTTCTTTTCTGTTTTATCAGCCTTGTCTATGGAAATACACATGAAACTGACATAACCATTTCTGATCATGGCAATAGTGGAGGCCAGGTGCTATCTTACACACACATTGCCTCGAGTTGACAACTTTGATTCTTTACAAGGCGCCCCCAGGTAACCTCTCGCGTAACTTAAGTGTCCAGACTGGCCTCGACCCAGGAACACACTTTGCAGTGTTGCAAACACAAAGTCCACTCAGGTACTGAATGGACCACCAGCAGGAGCTTATCTCAGTTTAAGCCGGGCCCACTACACAGGCACACTGCTCCAGGTGCCTGCGGCTACGATGGGTATAAATAATGAAAGTCACACTGCCCGATCAAGCAGTACCGCAAATTCTTCGAGGCACTTGATTAGCGAGTCTCTGTTGGTCAGAACATATGCCAGGGTCAATTACAGCAGTTCCTTCCATGATCTGTACTTCCTGCAGGGTTGACGATTCCTTCCTTCGCTCCTAGGTAAAATGTCTTGCACACTTCTTTTTACAATTCCTAACTTTACCTGGTCCGCCACAGTCCCTCAGGTACTGATTGTTGTGGAGGTAAAGGCTTGCACTGCCCACTTCATGGTTGAAGCAGAGGGGTACTTAATCAAGTCAGTGCTCTAGTCATTGTGACTAGCAGTGCCATTTAAGGGGCATGAACGTGGGGTTGGGAGGGAGGGGGCAAGCCATCACTGAGACCCATTTTTGTGTGTGAAAAAGGCCGCTTTATTGAAGACAGGTGGATAGCACAAAGTCCAAACTTGGCCAATGCTTTACAAACTAAAACCTCACTATACATAAATTAGCTGATCCTCCATTTCCCCCACCCCCACCCCTAGGATCCGCACATAAAATCTCCCACCCTGCCGATAACATAACATTACATAACATTCCATAACAATCCCATGCCACAACATTGCTGTTCTAAACTCCTGCCATCTAATAAAAACCTACCACCCTATCTGTCCTTCTGCAACTGTAACTACCTAACCTCTATTCTAAACTTATCTTACCTGCCTAACCTTTCCCTGGCCCTGCCCACAAAACTTCCAACATTTAACTAAAAACTTCTGCCAATCTGGCCAACTTTTTAACAACCCCGCTGCACTTGCTTCAAGCGACTGGCATATACAAATCACCAAAACCCTATGCACCCTTCCCCAACAAAAACGGGCAAATCCTAAAGCATCCTCTCTGAAACACGACTACTGAAACCCCTAAGTCAAGGGTGGGTGGGAGGGAAAAAGCTAAATCCTACTACACGCCCAGCCACCAGGTCACCGAAATCTAAAATGGTGATTGGGAGAGGGAGAGCCAGCCCCTTATAGCCATTTGGGCTAGCAATGCATTGGGCTATGTTTGGGCTATTCCCCACGTAGCCCAAACAACTTTACAAAATGGCCGCTGTCGGCCCGCCCCTCCCCTCCCAAACTGTCCGGGGCAGACTTCCCGGGGATCGGCTGCCCCCCAAACCCCTCTTGCACACAGCAGGCGCTAGCCAAATTCAAGCTCGTCTGCACCCATCCACATCCGGATGGCGCCCGAGGCTTAGATCCTTGGTCCTGCTTGCCAAGGTTTGGCTCCACTTACAACATACTCTAAAGATCAGCTACTGAAGCTACGAGACAAAGGTAAGCCTCATTTGAGTCCGCCGTTGAACTTTTCTGAGATATATGATGTGGGGTCCAGTAGGTGTAATTCATGTGGCTTCAAGATATTTCACCAGCTTGCAAGGTGGCCAGAGAGTCATAGCTTTTTATCTAATTCACCTATCACTTCTTGGGAGACAGAAATGGCGGAGCCTCTATTTCAAGACATTCCAATGAATGCATGGTCTAAAGTTGACTTAGGAGACTTTTGTTGACTGGGATTTTTTCAGGGAAACTTGGGCCAATGAGGCCACTGGTTCTGACCTAGTGGATGCTATTCTGTCAAACTTTTCAATCCCTAGACTGGATAAAGTAGGCAGGCAGGGAGGAGGTTTGGCGGTAGTCTATAAAATACCATATCAATGCTAGTAGATATGAAACTTTGTACTGACTCATGTGATTCTCTCTATTTCACACACAAATCATCTCCCACCAGTTAATTCTCGGTCATTGGACTACTTATTTGTCAGAAATAGCGAACCTTACAGTGCCCCATATGGGAAAAGGGTTACATCACCACCCTGGGGATTTAAATGTATTTCCATCTTGAGGACAGCGCTAACAGAGATACCATAGCTTTTGAAAATACCCTAGCCTATCTTGGACTTTTAGGTTTAAAGTATTTTATTGAAGTACAAAAAGAGCATGGGGAAGGGAATAGGAGGTCAAGCGAATACACAGTACAAGAAGCGGAACGTTGCAGCGGTTCAGAAGAAAAGAAGGGAGGCAGGAAGCCCCAGAGGGTAACAAGGCATAAGTCATAAAGCAATAAGGTATTGTGAATGACCCCCCAGGAGACCCCCACACCCAAAGAGGCAGAGCTGGAATAACGTCCCGCATTACAGTAAAAAAGAAAGCACACCATCCCTCCAACCCCCCGCCCCCAGAAAAGGAGAAAAAAGAGAGAAGCGAAGGAGGAAAAAGAAGAAAACAGTACCCCAACATCCCCGTCCGAAAATCAGCATTAAAAGCATATAACCCCGCGCCCCACCCCCAGCCCCAGACCCCCGAACCCGCACATTCACTCCGCTGCAGCCGCCGGCGGTGTCAGCCTAAGGAGTCGCAGGTACCGTGGACATGTGAGTTCGCGAAACTCCGTGGACAGCAGTGCCAAAAAGGGGTGTCAGAGCTCTTCAAACTGGTCAACATTCCCAGCCACCGTGAGCGACATCTTCTCCATGCCCAGTACCTGCCAGAGCCTGTGTAGCCAACCAGTGATGGAGGGGGCAGTAGGGGTGCGCCAGAGTACAAGGATGTTTTGGACCGCGGAACCTAGCTCAATCGCAATCTGCCTACCCCTACGGGACTTCAGCGGGTACATCAGGTCATTGGGGAGGCCTAGCAAAACATACGCGGGGAAGCGCGGGAGCTCGATCTCAAAATGCTCATCTACTTCGTCCAGGACCTCCTTCCAATAGGCCGACAGCACCGGGCACTCCCAGAGAATATGCGTGAGGGTGCCCTCCTGTCCGCAGCCGGGCCAGCAACCTTTATCACCGATTTTGCGCATCTCGTAAAGCCTCTCCGGGGTGTAATACCAATAGGTGGATACCTTAGTAAAGGTCTCCGTCAGCCCAGTGTGGTACGCAGAGTGCCTCGCCCGATACGCAATCTTGTCCCACTCCTTGTGGCTCAAGGTCCTGCCCAATTCCCTGTTCCAACGCTCCCTCCCTGGGTTATGATAATGAAACGGCGGGGGTTGGAGAAACTTGTACAAGTCGGTGATAAGCTTGGCATCCGAGGTCCGGGTTACCAGCCACCGCTCATAGGGCGTAATCGAACGGGCAGCGGCGTCGCGTACTGAGGGTTGAAGAGCCCAGTGGCGGACTTGCATATAACGCAGTCTGTCCCCCTCCGTCAGGCCAAACTCCTGTCGGAGCTGCTGGAAGGGGAGCACACCCTCCGGCCCGTAAATCTGGAAAAGCACCCTGCAACCCGCGCTCACCCAGTGGGAAAAGGCTCCCGGTTCCAGACCCGGAGTGAAGTCTGGATTGCCAGCAATGGGAGTGAATGGCGAAGGAAAGGTGGTGAGTTCACGAAGCTCACACACCGCGTCCCACACTCGCAGCGGAACCCGGGTGATAAAAGAGGCGTAGAGATTAGGCGGGCGGTGAGTGCGCCGCAGGAACGGGACTTCCTGGAGGGTACGGCCCGCAACTGCCTGATCTTGAAAGAGCCAATGCTTGTCCGATTCCCACCGGCTCCATTCCACCAAGTACCGAAGTTGCGCCGCCTGAAAGTACTTCCGGAGGTCCGGGACCCCGAGACCCCCCGCCTCCGGGGCAAGCATGGAGAGGACCCGCTTCATCCGCGGCTTACGACCCTGCCACACAAAGCGGGAGATGTCTGCCTGCGTCTGCCGTATCCAACCTACAGGAGGCTGGAGAGGCAGAGCACGAAAAAGATACAAGATCTGAGGTAGTATCGTCATCTTCACCGCTGCGACGCGGCCCAGCCACGAGAGCAGGCCTTTGTTCCATCGGCCGAGTTCGTCTCTAACTTTTTTGCCCAGAGAGGAATAGTTAGCGGCGACCATTGCAGGCAGGGAGGGAGCAAGCAAAATACCCAAGTAAGGCACCGTGGAGGAGGACCACTGCAGAGGAAAAAGACGCTGAAGGTCCCGCCTGGTGTCGACAGAGAGCGACACGTCTAGGGCAGCCGACTTAGTCATATTCATTTTAAAGCCCGCCACGCGGGCAAAGGAGTCCAGCTCCTGGACGCAGGCAGGGAGCGACCGTTTGGGGTCATCCAGGGTCAGCAAGACATCATCCGCATATAAGCTGACAGTATGCGTGTATTGCCCCATCTTCACCCCAATAGCGTCCGGGTTATCGCAAATCCTCTGGGCAAACGGCTCCATATAGAGGGCAAACAGGAGCGGCGAAAGGGGGCAACCCTGTCTCGTGCCGCGTTCAATGGCGAAGCTGCTGGAGCTGTGTCCGTTGACACGCACAGATGCTGACGGTCTCCTATAACAATTGAAGACCATAGTGCGGAACTTCTCGCCGATCCCCAGTTTCCCAAGGACCAGCTCGAGGTACGGCCAATGAACCCTATCAAAGGCCTTCTCCGCGTCGACCGATAGCAGCATCCGCTCCCCCGGGACGCGTGAGGCCTTTTCTAGCACGTGCGTCACCCTTTTGGTGTTGTCGACCGTCTGCCTACCGGGTACAAAACCGGCCTGGTCCGCCTCCACCAAACCTGGCAGGTGTAGACCCAGCCTGGCCGCCAGGATCCCCGTGTAAAGCTTGAGGTCCACATTCAAAAGCGAGATGGGCCGGTACGAGCCGCACAGAGTCCGGTCCTTTCCCGGTTTCGGGATAACCGACACAGTCGCCGAGAGAAGGTCCGGCGGGATAGCTCCTGGGTCGGAGAAGGAATTGAATAAGCGAGCCAGGAGAGGCGCGACAGTGGGACAGAAGGTCTTGTAGAACAAGGCCGTATAGCCATCCGGGCCCGGAGCCTTGCCGTGCTTGAGCCGAGCGATAGCGGAGATGACTTCCTCCACGTGAATATCCCTCTCTAGGTGGTCCGCCTGGGCGGAATCCAGGGTCGGGAGGGTGACGGAGTCCAGATAGGCTTCAGCCTCTCCCGGTGGGGAGGGCTCTGCAGCGTACAGCGCCTCGTAAAAGGCACGAAAGAAATCCGCCACCTCCGCGTCACCGGAAACCGGGACCCCATCTACTCCCACTAGCTCTTTGACCACGTTGCATTGCTGCGCTGCTCTGAGCCGATGGGCCAGGAGCTTACCGCACCTATCTCCGCCGGTGTAATAGGCATGCTTCAAGCGTAAAGCTGCATACTCCGCCCGGTCCAGGTCCAATGCAGAGAGGAGTTTCCGCGCCGCCTTCAGCTGCCGCCAAACACGAGGAGCCCCCGTCCGGCGGTGAACCTGTTCAAGTTCCCTGACCTGCGCCGTCAGTTCCTCCCTCTTGCGGTGGCGCTCCTTATTCTCCGCCGAGGAGATGGAGATAAACTCCCCCCTGATGACTGCTTTCAAAGCCGCCCACTGCGTCGCCAGGGACGTATCGGAGTTGTCATTGTGGGTCAGGTACTCTCGGATGACCTCCTCTATTCGCTTCACCACCGGTTTCTTATGGAGAAGCGTGTCCCGAAGCCGCCACATCCCTCTGGAGGGGGGGGCCGCCGGCCAAGCAAAAACTCCAGAAACCGGCGCATGATCGGACAAGGACAAGACCCCGATGTCCGCCGCCGTGGCGGCCGAGCGAAGCGGGCCGCTCACCAGGAGATAATCTAACCGCGAATAAGTGCGGTGTGCGTGGGAAAAATACGAGTAGTCCCTGTCGGTGGGATGCATGGTGCGCCAGAGGTCATGTAGATCCATCTCAGCAATCTGGTCTTGCACCGCCTTAGAAAGTTCCCCCGTCTGCGGAAAGCGCTGGGCAGACCTATCCAGGGTGGAGTCGAAGACCATGTTCAGGTCTCCCCCCAAGATAATATGGCGGTCGGGCGAGGCAGTAACGTCCACTAACACAGAGTCCAGGAAGCGATCCTGGTGGTCATTCGGGCTGTAAACGGAACCAACCGTAAAGGCAACACCTCCCAGACGCATGCGATACACTAGAAGCCTCCCCTTCTGCTCGGCATGTTTATATAACACCTCACCCCTGAAGGAGCTAGCTAGAAGAATGGCCACCCCCGCAGTCTTAGTCGCAGCCGAGGAAAAGAGTTGCGTGGGGAACTTGGCAGATCGCAACCTATGGCAGTCTTTAGAGAGTAAATGGGTTTCCTGCAGGAGGCAAATATCCGCCTGCGACCCCTCTAGCAGGGAAAGGATCGCCCTACGCTTTACAGGGTTATTCAGACCCTTAACATTAAGGGTCACCACTTTCAGGGGCGGCATCGCTCACGGGGAAGCAAAACGCTATGCAGCAAGCGAGGGATCAGCGGGAGGGGCACGCGGGGCAGGGGAGCAGGGAAGGCCAGAATCGGCTTCGCAAGTGTTCGGACAGTATCGGACGGGACCCCCCCAGCACCAAACCAGTTCTTAAGCCCCCCCAAAACCAACCCATGGCAACCAGCCAAAACCAAAAACAAGAAAAAACACCCCATTGTCTCAGTCCAGCCCAAGAGGGCGAGTCTGCAGAAAACAGTCAAGTGGACGTCCAGCCACACACCTCCAACCGCCCCCCCCAACCCCCAACCCCAGCCCAGCATCATAGAAGCTAAGAATCTCTCCCCCCGGAGTGAAATTAGGCCGTCTGGGCCACGCCGTTAGATTCAGGCAAGTTCCTGGCCGCAGTCCTCAGGGCCTCCGCCATATCCGCCCTGATGGTAGGAGAGTCAGGACGACTCACTGTCGCCGACGATTGGCGCCTCCTCGATCTCCGTCGGCCTCGCCGCTCGGGGCGCCTCCATGCGGGCGTAGCTCCTTCTTCCTCCGTAGCTGTGAGTCCCAGCACCCCACAGACATCCTGTAGGGAGCGCAGCTGATGTAGCACCCCATTCCATCGAAAGATAAGACAGAAGGGGTGACCCCAGGAATAGGCCGTCTCATGCTCCCGCAGAAAGTCCGTGGCGATGCGGAAAGACCTGCGCTTCTGCAGTGTGATGGCGGACAGGTCTTGATAGAGCGCCACGGGTTGTTCTCGGAAGGACAGCGGTTGCTTCCTGCGGGCCTCCGTCATGATGCGCTCCTTTAAGGGGATATCCGGCAGGAATGCCAGGATATCAGGCGGGGGCGCCGATGACTGGCGCTGGCGGCCCACCCTATGTGCTCTGTCGATGCGGATCTGGAAGTCCGCTCCTTCTCCCAAGATGTCGCGGAACAGGTCCTGCAAATAGGCCACTAGGTCCGCACCCTCATCCGCGGACGGAACGCCTCGCACCCGGATGTTATTCTGTCTGGACCTGTTCTCGAGGTCCTCCGAGTGGGCCTGGAGCTCGACACACTGCTCCCGTAGGCGGAGGACGTCCTGCTGGAGGTGGACTATCTCTTCGTCACGACGCTGGGCCGCCGTTTCCACAGTGTCGACCCGCTCGCCCAGGCCTTCGACCTCCCTACGCACTTCACGAACCTCTCCGGCCACCTCGGTCTTGAGAGTCTGGAATTCCTCCTTGAGGGAGCTGAATAAGTCCTCCATAAAGGACCTCGTGACTGGTGGTTCGCCTCCGGTGGCGTCCGTTGAGGCCCGGGAGGACCCCGGGGACGGCTGCGTCCTGTCGCGTAGTTGCTGGGACCTGCCGAGCATTTCCGGCAGAGTGCGATCTCCCCGTGCCGCGCCCCGTCTCCCAGCCATCCTGGCCTCAGCGGTGGATGAGGCCTAGAGCCAGCCGTTGTGGATGTGCCCAACTGCTCGAGGGCACCAGATGTGAAGGCCTCACCGAGGACAAGGGTGGTGCGTCACAGGCGACAAAATGGCGGCCCGGGTCAGGGCGAGACGACCATCGAGCCAGTCCGGGTGGTCAGCAATGTTCAAAACGGAGGCTTTCAGCTGTGTGCTCCCAGGGAGGGCAGCAGATGTGTGGGCACGCGGAGGAACCAAAGCGCCCGTATGATAAGGGCGCGGGCGAGGGCCACCAGTTCCAGCTCCACAGAGACAAGATGGCGGGAGGGCGGAACCCGGGAGGGCAGCCTAGGCCAGCAAGTCTATGGGCGACCCTCAAACAACAATGGGTCGGGAAGGAGCGAAACCAATGCCTCCCATGAGCACCGGCCAGCACGCCCGGGCCGGGCCCCGCTCAGACTCCGTCGTCCTTCACTTCCAAGCTCAGGGTCCGCAAGGCGTCACACACCGACATCCATGGCCGGGGGGTGGATCGCCGACGCCAAGCTGGGGCCTGTCGTCCAGCGATGGTTCTTGCCACAAGGGCACCGGCCAGGAAGCTTCCACACTCCGCGGAGTCCGTCTAGTCCGCTCCCCGGGGTCTCCAGCTTTTCAGCACTCGGCCCAGCCGAGGCGCGCGGACAGCGCCGCGATATGCTCCGCCTCCAGGCCCTTCTCCTCGGGGCGACCCAGGCTCTGCTCCCCGGAGCGATCGTTGAGCAAACTTTTCGGGGACTTCCCCCGGGGCAACAAAAGTCAAGGTGGTATCAAAATGTGCTCCAAGAACTCCGGCACAGTTCTCTCGCCCACAGTGCAGCCGCGGGGGGAGAGAAGCGCAGGAATCGGGGCTCGAGCTGAGCCGGGCCGGGGGAGCTACGGGAGGAAGCGTCCGCTCACCCCGCCATCTTGGCCACGCCCCCTATCTTGGACTTTTAGAGCTAGTCACGGCCACCATCCGTAGGGCTGGACATACTCTGGATCAGATCCCTTGTTAAAACCTTTAGGAGGGTTTGGAAGGGGGTGCTGATTCCCTAACAATGTCGCTATGGAAAAAAGCCTCCTGCTGTTTCAGAGAATGTGGATAAAAGGGCAGATGATTTCTCGGCTTGGTTGAGCATAGTAGTAGATATGGTGGTTCCTTTAAGGGAAATCAAAGTGAGGAGGAAGGTGCTGTCGCCCCCTGGTTTACCAAGAGATTGAGGCTGCTTAGGCAGGCCTGTCACCCCCAGGAATGGGCCTTGAGGAAAAACTATGAGGTGCAGGAAAGGTCTACCTATAAGACAATGATTAGGGACTACAAGGTGGCATTGAAAGAAGACAAATCCAAATATTGCATCAACAAAATTGAGACATCAAATTCCCCCTAATGAACTCTTTAAAATAGTGCAGCAGAGAGCCACTCCCCTGGCCTCCCCAGAAAATGCAGGTTCTCAAGAGCTATGCAACCAGTTAGCTGAGTTTTTCCAGTTCAAAATTATGAATATCTATAAGGAGCTTAATGCACTCATTTCAGCAGCTGCCTGCCTTCTACCCTCAAGTAGTAAGTTGCACCCAGCAACTTCTATTTCCTCTGAATTCAAGGAAGCAACATTAAACAGGCTTATGGTGTCTCTCACACGAGAATTCGTAGACTCACACATCCATAACATAAAGTCAGGCTTTCCTTTTGAACCATGTGCTCCCAAGATCTTGCATATGGTGGCCAGTGGGGTGGCGCGTTCCCTCACAGACTTGATGGACTTAGTCATTGTAGGAGAGTAGGATCTGCTTAATATGGTTACCCCCAAACCTATAAGTAACTCCTATGGCAGGCCTTGACAATCCTGACAGCAGAGTGCTTGGTTTTCTGTGAGAGGGTGCCCAAGCATGAGCTGAGCCCCTTTGCAGCTTTCGGAAACCCTTCCTTATAGCTGTTCTATGATACAGCCATACCATATACTCTTAAATGCATTATAATCTCTGGTTAATGCCAACTTTGGAATGGCTGCATCCAAACATGTCGTGTTTGGTGTCAAACACTTTGGAATACTACCCCCTCACCAGTTCTGGCGGCGGGGTAGCATTCCACCCGTCTAGAGGAAGAAGACATGTACACACTTACCTAACCGGTAATAGTTAGAAAGAGCACCAACATCACAAAATGGCTGCTGCTGCCACAGACACAAGTCTGACCTCCTGCTGCTGGATGAAACTCCGGCAGGGGAGGCCTGGACAATAGGTTTTCTGTCCAGAGAGGTGTAACCACCTCCCCGGACAGGCTAAGTTTTTTTTAGGCAGGGTGGGTGCATTCAGAGAATGCTTTTCAGACAGTGCCTGGGGCACACAAGGTGTCCCTGTGCATACCCCAGTTCAAACCAGTTGCTGGGGCACTCTGCCCCAGCTCTGGTGTGAAACTGGACAAGGGATAATGGGTGTGACCACCCCCTCCCCAGGTCCTCCCATAGGTGGGACCTTAGAGTTAGTCCAACCCCTAAACTTAGTATAAGTATAGGAACAACAGCTTTAATCCATCGTTTGTTTGCTCACCGAGTCACCCCAGTTCAGCCATGGCCATATGCAAATCAGCCTTGACCCTGTACCTCATGGGAACAGTCCAGCCCGAACTACCAAGCCATGTCTTCCCTGGACCGGAATCAAGCATCGTAGGACCGGTTTCTGGCTATCAGCCGTCTTCAGGCAGGATTCCTTGACTCCAGTGGCGTAGTGAGCAAAATAACGATGGATTAAACCCAGATCTGTGACTTGGGGTGAATGTTTTGCCATTGTGCAACATTCCGTCCATCATCTTGTGTGTTTTGCTGTTCACCCTATGTGGGAAGGGTAAGCCTAGACGTGGGTCCCGTGCTCACTACGCCACTGGAGTCAAGCTATCCTGGCTGAAGACGGATGATATCCAGAAACCGGTCCTAGGATGCTTGATTCCGGTCCAGGAAAGACATGGCTTGGAAGTTCGGGCTGGACTGTTCCCATGAGCCACAGGGTCAAGGCTGATTTGCATAGGCCATGGCTGAACTGGGGTGGTTTGGTGAGCAAAATAACAATGGATTAAACCCAGATCTGTGACTAGGGGTGAATGTTTTGCCATTGTGCAACATTCCGTCCATCATCTTGTGTGTTTTGCTGTTCACCCTATGTGGGAAGGGTAAGCCTAGACGTGAGTCCCGTGCTCCCTACGCCACTGGAGTCAAGCTATCCTAGCTGAAGACAGCTGATAGCCAAAAACCTGTCCTAGGATGTTTGATTCCCTCCTTTTCTCTCCAAACACACAGAGATCAACTGCGGAGTACCCCAAAGATCATTGCTCAGCCCCATGCTCTTAAACATCCACATGGCCCCCCCTCGCCACCATCGTCAGACAGCATGGATTCAGCATAGTATCCTATGTCGATGACACCCAGCTCTTCCTCTCTGTCACAAAGGAACCCAGCAACACCAGATTCAGCTTACAAGAAGGAATGAAGGACGTTGCATCCTGGATGAGCCGCTGCTGTCTGACGCTCAACTCCGAGAAGACTGAAGTCCTCATCTTTAGACCCACCCCCTCAGCTTGGGACATCACCTGGTGGCCCACCGCCCTCGGCAAGCCTTCACCCCAACGGACCACACCCAGAACCTCATCATCATACTAGACTCCTCCCTCACCATGACCAGCCAGATCAACGCCGTCGCCTCCACCTGCTTCAACAACCTCTGCATCCTTTGCAAGACTTTTAATTGGACCTCCTCCCCCGAATCCAGAAAGACCGTCACCCACGCACTCATAACAAGCAGACTCGAATACGAAAAACGTCCTCTCTGCTGGAATCAACAAAACCGTGCTGGACAAACCCCAGAGCATCCAGAACACCGCGGCCAGACTCGTCCTCGGCGTCCCACGACATCATCACATCACACAACACCTGCAAGACCTCCACTGGCTCCCCATTGAGAAGAGAATAACCTTCACCCTACTCACCCATGCCTATAAATCCCTCCACAACACCGGACCCAAATACCTCAACGAAAAAGTCTCCTTCCACATCCCCAGGAGAAACCTTCACTCCGCCGACCTCGCCCTAGCAGAAACCCTGCGTATTTACAGAACCAGAGCGGGTGGGAGAGCCTTCTCCTACATCACGGCAAAGGCCTGGAAAGAGCTCCCACTCAAAATCAGATGCTCCCCCACGCTGCACACCTTCAGGAAGAACCTCAAGACCTGGCTCTTCAGCTGACTCGAAGCTTCACCCCCCCCCAGCACCTTGAGACCCTCATGGGTGAGTAGTGTACTTTACAATTCCCTGATTGATTGATTGATCTCACCCTCTGCCTCATGCCTCAACGCCAGTTAGTCCATACGCATCATACAACACCTTTCCCCCTGCTCTGAACTTCTCCAAACACTGCCATCTCTAGCCAGGTGTAGCCAAGGACCATGAGAAGGCTACAATCCACCTCAACTGCCCAGCCGCCAGCTTTATCAAACCCACCCTTCATGATCCCAGACACCCCGTTGCCGGGATACACACCATCTCTCTCCTCTTTGGATAAATGAGACATGGTGCTGGCGGCTATAGAGCACTCCCAAGTCTCCATGGAGACCAGATTTGTATCCTTGACTGCGGAAATCGGCTTTCCACGTGACAACCACCGTAAGCTTTCAGACAAAGTCTCTAACGGAGAAAAAACACTTGTTGCCCTACAACAGCTCACGGTGTACAATCAGCCTGCAAGACCAAGTAAGTACTACACCTTGAGGACAGGGCGGAGGACCTGGAGGGGCGCTCCCATAGGTGCAACATTTGCATCCTTGCACTTCCGGTGGGGATTGAAGGTACTGACCCCTTGCATATCTGAAGAATTTGTTCAAAACTTTCTCCACATCATTTGACCTCACCCCCTTCTACTCTTAGAAAGGGAAGATCATGTCCCAGCCAGGCGCCCATCGCCGGAACCACTCCCCACCCAATGCCGGTGAAACATTTACACTTTAGGGACTGCAATGCCATCCTCCGCATGGCCAGACGTGTAGGCCCACTCTGGGTAGAGTACAAAACTATCATGCTATTTCCTGATTATACCTGGGCAGTCCAATTGCAATGCTCATCCTTCCTGGAAGTCAAAAGGCATCTCCACATACTTGGGGTGCAATACTCGTTATGGTTTCCAGCCCGCCTCAAGACAATGTCTAACAGCTCCACTGTCATCTTCAACGACCCTAAGGAAGCCTGGGATTAGGCCGACAAACATCACAGAAAGTCAACATTGGCCCGCACCAAACCCGCATCAGGTCCCCCAAGCCATGAGGTCGGCGACAGGGAAAGCCACTTGTGAGGCCCCCACCTTGGACCTCCTAACCTAGACCAGATAATCGCAGACCGCAGGCGAGTTCTATAAACTGCAGCTAACCTGGGCCCTAACACCGCCGCCATGGATGATGAGAAACGCCTGCATATTTTCACATCAGAAGATGACTCTCTCCAGTCTGATGACACTCAATCGTACTCGCAGACACCCCGCTGGTAATGCCATATCCGGGGGACAACCTTATTTGAACAATGTGCCCCCTGACACCCCATGGAGGACTGTTTCTAGAAATTGATTTGTATTTGTCAATAGATCAACACTATGCACACCACTACTGTTTCAGAGACCCTTATCACCTGCCCTTCTCACTCGAGCTCCTCGCACCGCACACTTCCCCTTTCCCCCTGAATACTCTGTCCGGGCACCCTTGCCACACAAGACCCCGGCGAGACAGGCTAACACAACCCTGTATGCCAATCCGCCTGCCCTCGCCACAATGCCATCCTCACTCTTCACATTCTGCAACTATTACCAAGTATCATCCTGACTTCTATGTTCGTCCCGTTACACCATTATGACACTCTACAGCAGTTTAAGTTCAGCGTATACCAAAGACAATATGAACCACTGTACCTATATGCGTGAATTGGCTTGGAAGAGCTTATTCATATCCCACAGGTAAAAGCCTGTCGCTACAATTCACCACTGATGGTACGCAGTCACTACTGCACTCCACGAATGAAACCTGCCACAGGGATGATAGTCCCCTGGTAATGTTATGTTATGTTATGTTATGTTATGTTATGAGAATTTGTATAGCGCGCGGCTGCCCCAGCCAAGGGGCGTCCCGGCGCTGCAAGCTGACCAGAGTGCAGAATGAAGGTGCACAAAGAAAACGGATTATTGGAAAAGATGGGTTTTGATGGCTTTTCTAAAGGCTAAAAGATCATGCATCCCCCGTATGGTTACAGGCAGGCTGTTCCATAGCTTGGCAGCAAGGAGGCTGAAAGAGCGTCCCCCAACTCTAGCAAGTCTAGTGCGGGGGATGGTCACTAGATGTTGTCCCTCTGAGCGGAGGGATCTGCTGGGTGTATACTCAGACAGGAGGGGACTCAGCAGTGGGGGAGAGGCGGTTTTGAGGATCTTGAAGGCTAGACATAGAGCCTTAAACTGGATCCTTCTTCCCACCGGGAGCCAATGCAGTTTTCTTAAAGTTCCTGAGACAGAAGAGTGGCGAGGGAGGCCGACCAGAGCCCTGGCAGCCGCATTCTGGACTCTCTCAATAAGTGTGCCATTCCTGCACCCCTCCTGATTCAGGGCTAGGAACAGAATCTATCATTGTCAATAGATTGGGTCAACGGCCGTACATGGGATTAGTGTGAGGCATGACTAAAAATCTAAAAACCAGGATTACAGGTATGCAGTTCGAGCAAGCAGGGCAGGGGACATGGCTATACATCATTCAGGGGACTATCCCCTCCCAACATTCATCTTATGTGTTTGTTCTCTCACTTGCTGTTTCCTTACTCTTCCCCCTCTGTTTTCTACCTGCACCTTTCCAACTCCCACTGGGGCACTGTGCAATATCACCATTGGTGTTTCTCATCATTTCTGCATCATGGATGACAGACCTGCCAAGTCTGATCAAATGGAGCTGAAATGTCCTGCAGCACCTAAGTTTCGATGAGGACTGGGTTCCTCGGCACATCAAAGTCTGCCAGGAGAGAGGAGCAGGAAGTGCCCTGGCCAGCCAGCTGAGGGCTAAAGGCATGTGGATTTTGAGCTAGTGACAGGAAAAGAGTCATGTAGGTTGTTAAGAAACAGGACAAGGACTGACCTAATCCAGACACCCATTGAATGACACTCTACAGTCCCCAACAGGACACATTACTGGTAAGCTTCTAAAAATCCTCAGTTTACATTAGTTTGGCATTCACCAGTGATGCACTGTTCCTGTTGGGGGCTTTCTCTCTCTGATCCTTTTATTAGGACTTATTATTCACTGCACTAAATACATTTTTAGGTCTGGCGTTAGCTAGGACTTTTTAATTTTACTAAAACTATATATATCCTATACTTACATAAAGGGGCTTGCATCCACCTCTTCTCATCCATTGTCTGTTCTTGTGTCATTCACATTTTGCTACTGCCACTACAGCTTACAGCATAGGGAAATGGATCACTCTACTTCTGCCACTGGCTAACTTCACTCTGACTGACTGCATTTAGCCCTTTCACAAGGAGAGCATCCTCAGTGTCAGAGTCAATTTCAGTGTTTTTGTTTTTACTGTATAGCTAGTTTAGGGTTGGCTTTGTTTTGTAGAGTCTGATGTGATAGCAGGACACTTTTTTGCCAGATGAGAGCACAGGGCAACTTCTAGCTTTATCAGTTAATGTCTCCTGCCACTGCTGTTGTAAATTCCTTTTGAAATTGGCTTTGTATTATCTGACTGCTGCTTTTTCACTCCAAACCAGCCGTTCACAGAAACTCTGACTATAAGCTGAAGATGGTGCTCTATCTTGGCAACCCTGTCTGTCATTTTATGTTCCTTCCTCTTAAAATCTTTTTCTTTTTCCTTCCTTCCTTCCTTCTTTCTTTCTTTATTACTTTCTTTCTTTCTTTCTTTTCTTTCTTTCTTTCTTTCTGTTCTATTTTTCCTTCTTTTCTTCCTTTCTTCTGCTCATCTTTTTTTCGCTCCTCTTTTTTCCTTTTTCTTTGCTTCTTTTCTTCCTTATTTGCTTCTTTCCTTTTTCTTTCTTTCTTTCTTTTATTCTTTTTTCTTCTTTCTTTCTTTCCTTCCTTATTTCTGTTTTTCTGAAATAGTACTCTTAACCAATGCACCTTTGTTCAGAGCCAGCGCTGTTCAGTAGTGCATGCGTATTTCATTGCTAGTACCATTTAATAGTGCTTTGTCCAACTCGTAGAAACTCAGCAGAGTCCAATCACTCTTTTGCTTTGTTTGAAAGTGTCGAGCAGCCGGATGTTTCGGATCCTGGTTGCTGATTGCTCTTACGTGCTCTAAGACACGTTTCTTAACTGTAACAATCATGCGGCCTATCTCAAAGGGCAAGGACATTCTATACAATAAACTACAGATTCAGTTTTGCAGTTTGTGTAATGTTGAATCCTATATGGTTTGTCTTGGAAAGGGGTTTCATACACTATTCTCATGACACTGTATTTGCCTGACTAACAGGCTTTACACAGGAAGAAACCCTGGGGCTCTGTTCCCAGCCAGGTCCCATTGCAAGCTGCTTTGTAATGGCTGTGCACTAGCATATCCCTCAGATTCCTACTTCTTCCATATGTGATCTTTGGAGCTTTCCCTACATACTCTCTAACCGTGGGGTATTAGTTCAAAACATCCCAGTTGCTAGTTAGGATATTGTGGATTTTCTTGGATTCCTTGTTATATGTTGTGATGACCCTCACTCTCTTCAGGGTGGTTTCCGGAACCTGTTTCTGCCTCTTCTCTGTTCCATATAGGAGACTTTCCATAGTTCGTGTTTTTGCTTTCATTATCGCTGTTCTTCAGACTGTCATGGGGCAACCCTGAATCTTTTAATCTGTTCCTGTAGTGCTTCTGAAAATCCAGCCTTTGTGTTGCAGTTCCTTTTCAGTCTTATTATTTTCCCATATGGTATATTCCAGATCAAATGATTGGGATGGCTTCATGAAGAACTGTGTTCCCTGTCATCTCCTTTCTGAAATGTGAGGTAGATAATTTCCCCCTTCTACCCCTGAATGAATATCTAAGAAGTCAATCTCACTTTTACTGTGGGAGGTAATGAAGGTCAGGTTGAGCTCATTATTGTTGAGACCTGCAGTGAATTCCCTTCGGTCTTCCTCAGTCCCATCCCAAATGAGAAAGAGGTCTTCAATACTGTGCAACCATAAGATTATGTAATTAAATAATCGTTTCATCTCTGGGTCCACGGACATATGCTCATCCCAACAGTCCATCACCAAATTGGCGTAGCTGGGGGCGAAGCAATGTGCCCATGGCCATACCTTGTAGTTGTCTGTATAAACTTCAATCAAATAAGAACATTTTCTGATTCAAGTAAAAATGTATTATCTTTAATTATAACATATTATGTTCAAGATGTTCTAAGGTTTTGGCCTGCAAATAATGGCCAACGGCCTCCATCCCATCACCGTGGGGATGTTGATATACAGCACTTGGACATCCATTGTGACTAGTGTGAAGGTCACTTCCCATGGAATCTGATCAATTCTTCTCAAAAAGTCGGTACTGTCTTTCAGGTAGGATGGTACCATCTCAACAGATAAGAATAGGAAGTGGTCACATGAATTGATATTCTTTCTAATAAACTCCCTATTGCCACGACTATGGGTCTCCCCGAAGGTCTAACCTTATTTTTAAGCACCTTTGTGAGCAAATACAAAGCAGGTACCGTGGGATTATTTTTTTGAGATATTCTTCATATTCTAATGTCCCATCACATACCGCAATGTCAGTTTCTTATGGTATTTTTTTACCAGTTCCTGATGGTAGCGTTTCTTAACTATCTCATAGCAGGTTCTGTCCCTAAGATTTCTGGATCTCTTCAACATATAGTACTATATCCCATAGGGCCACATATCCCACTTTATCGGAGGGCTTAATGACACAATCATTCCTTCACACAAGCTCCTTCAGGGTTTTATCCTGTGACCCATTGAGGTTCCGTATTTACTTAGATCTCTTACAAGATTGTCTCGTCAGATGCTTGAGTTTCTTCATGGTGACATTGTGAAAAACATTTATTGAATCAAATGCAGGACTAGGACACAACGTGATTTGGGTTTAAATTCAGTATTGTCAATGAGATTTGTTCTTAGGCCCATTTCATTAAGAGTTACCATCATTCTGTTCCGATACCTATGCCATTCTGGTTCTTGATTTGCATCTAAATTTTGATCCAGATCATGTGCGTCGCATAGTCCCTTTGCATCCTGTACTGTCCATATTCCTTGTTTTTCTGCTGGTGTTATGAAGCTTCTAGTTGTCTTTTTATTCTTGGTCAGAGCATGTGCTTTGATAAGTTTTAGCTTTCGAGTAAAATGGAAGAGGTCAATTGTGGTCTCTGTGTAATTGTATGCTTCAATTGGACAGAAGGATAGCCGTAAGTTGAGTACTTGTATTTCTTCCTTCATCAGTTCTCTGTTGGTCAGATTGCTAACGGAATTCTCATCCATACTCACTGAGTTTTTTCTTCGTTGCACCCCTGGTGGATCTGTTCCCCTTCTTGGCCCTCTGGAGCATTTTCCTCTGCCTCCGATTGGCTCTCCTCCATCTCCTAGTATTTTGGTGTATCTGTGTGCCGTCTGCCTTTCTTGTTGTAGCACCCTGTACTAGTTTAAACGTTCCCATATTTCGAGAGTGTATGTATGGCACTGCTAGTTGATTCCACTGGTGTTGTTTTTGACTTTATTAAATGTCTGAGCTCATGATTGAACTGTCCTCCGACATTTAATCCCTCTTCATTTGTGTTTTTTGATTTGTCTTGGTCTTCTTGGAGCTTCATCATACTTCTTGGTGAAGGTGAGAACATGTCCATTCTCGTATTTGGTCTTCATATTTTTGTATTCTCATTTCCATCTTATCACTAAAGGATTTAACCTCTTGTGCCTTACCATGGCTCTCTATTTCCTTCTCTAAGTCTTCACTTTGCTTTACTGTTCATATTCCTATCATGCATGCTTTATGAGGAGTCTGGTCATGACTTTGAAGCAATTAAGCATTATTTTGTATCCATTCTTTTAGTAAGCCATTGCTTAGAATGACTAAATAGTAAAGTCATTAATTAAAATGACTACAATAAGTTTAACTACAGTAATATTTCAAATATATTCCTTTAAAGTTTATATTTATTTAAAAAAAATCTCATTGTTTATATTCTTAATATTTCACCACACAGCCACCCATGATTAACCTTTCAAACGAATCACCTCGGTTTAATGTCTGCTCTTTCAGCGATGGGGAGCCATTGCAAGGTTCAATGTGGATTGAATGTCCATCCCTTATCTAAGGCATTTAGCCAATCCAATGGTCCAATGGTGGATTCACAGTTACATAGGCAATGCCAACCGGCGCTTTCCCACATTGAAGTCACCCTGTTCACTGTATGTATATACGCAAATACCATAAATTAAAAAAAATATAAAAGAAAGCCACTGCAGGGAATGTTCCTATAAAAAAGTCTGCTATGGGCAAAGTACCAATTACTATCGCACTATATTCTTGTTTGGGAATGGACTGGAGGTCTGCCTGCACAACAATCTTTGAAACTGGAAAATAAATATCCAGGATGTCCGACATTGAGGTATTCTCCCCAAATCGACTTGCAGATTCCTTCCGACAAGACCCTTAACATTAGAAATGAAATTCAATTTGCTGAACAATTGCACCCTCGTGCCTCTTCGAAAGAATACCACATGCCATCGAGACCAAGCTTCTCACACTCACGGGTGCGCAGCTGGTGAAAATGATTGCAAACCTAAACCGTACTTTGCCTGTACGACAGCATTGAACCAGCTGGGTCAATTATGACTAAGGCTACCTGTTTTCAATTTTTACTGATTTGTACAGGTAAATACAGACAGATAACCATTTATTTTCTTGTTTGTATTTATTTTTAAATGTGGATAAAAGCGGAAATTGTGTGCTTTTTGAGTGATTCTAAATACACTTTGCCATGACTGCCAGGCCAATAACTATGTGAATTGATAGGTAAGGGATTAAAAAAGAAATACATTTTAGTAAAGATGCTCAAACAGCAGTAGATATGCACAAGGAGCTGAAGACACACCTCTTTATAGAACACTGCTGCAAGATGTAGTAAGCGTGCACTGTCTCTCTTAGAAAGTAGCTACCCCTCCAATCCTGCAGTGACAGCGTTTGCCTTTCAGCTAGGTTTGCAATATATAAATACCATGTACATACATACTCACACAATAAAGCTCTGCATAGACATTGGCAGTAAAGTCCTCGACTGGTGTAATTTTCCCCACAATTACTTCTGTAAAGCCCACAGAAACGCAAGCATTTCTTTCTCTATAACTGAGTATTGCTTCTCAGATTCCCTCATGGCGCGAGAAGCAAAAGCAACCGCGCATTCCACCTTTAGGCCTCTCATTGTGATCAGAACTTCCAGACCATGCTCACTTTCATCAAGTGCAATGATCAGGATGGGGTTGTAAGACTGGAGCTTCAGTGAATCTGCCTGGATGGATACAAATGCATCCTTTTATTCACAGCTCCACACAAAGCGGGTCTCCTTTAGCAACCTAGTAATCGGCTCAGCAATTGAATCAAAATTAGGTAGGAGCTTAGCAAAAAATTGACACAGCTCAATGAAGAAAAATCCTGTTCTCTATTTATAGAAGTAGGAGTATCACCCATGTCTTTCAATAATCTGGGTCTTGGATTGACATTATCAGAACTGATGAAATTCCATGCCAATTGATCATGACCAAACTACGCTTGTCAATTCTAATATCAGTGGCGGCTCCTCTGCTAAGGCTTTTAAGCAGTGTAACCAAAGGAAAACTAAAACGATAATAACTGAATGTTATTATAATTTTATTTGTTCCTGCTATGGACTGGGCTGCTCTGCTCTCAGGGCAGGGCAGGGGAGGAGTGATTTGCTCACTGCTAGTGTGCATGAATGCTTGGCCGGCCAAACATTCATGCACACTTTGCATGTTCTCCACACAGTCTACAATACAGCCTGCGTGGAGAGCATGCCCAGGCCTCCATTCCTGGCTGATCGCCCAACCATGGTGCTCAGATCAATCACAACACTGCATTTCAGCATTGTGATTGGTCAAGGGCGGTGAAAGGTAAGTTTTATTTGTTTTCTTTGGTTTAACATTGATTGCCCCCGCCTCACCACCCCCGGTCTGTGCCGGTCGCCACTGCCTGAAATGTAGTCCACTACCATGAAGAAGGTGAATCAATTCACAAATCTTTGCATTATTGTCCTGCCAATTTCTACCATCAATATATCATCCTGTGAAGTCAATAAACCCTCTACGCCTTTAAAAAGTTTATTCATTACCTGCTGAAAAACCAATGCAGAGGATTTCAGCCTGAATTGCTCCTCCTATACTGAAAGATACCATTGGGGTGACAAATACTATGTGATGGTGTGGCGCAGGTGCAAGGGCAACTTGATGGTACTCAAGACTGTGGCATCATCAAGATTGACCAAAAACCCATAAATTATATGGAGTGGGTAAGTATCGACCCATAGTTCATGGCTGAGGGCTTCGACACAGACATGCAGTTCATTGTTTGTTCTTTGCAATTGCAATAGGATCAATGAAATTAAGCAGAACAGCACACAAAGCAGTAAGAGGTATTGAAGTCGTTTATTGCAGTTTCCACAGAATGCAACAGTGACTCCTGGGAGGACCTTCAGCTAATTCCAACTGACATCATACTAGACCTCATAGATATGCAGCAGTTTACTAACAACTTTCATAAACTAGCAGCGCTACCACAGTAGCTAAACAAGTCTGCATGTTGCGTTCGGTTATTAACCCCTTAAGTGCGGGTGTCAGCCAATGACCAACACCTGCACTGTCTCCCCAGTGTATCTCATGGTATATGAGGTAGAGGTATATAAAGGCCCCTCTTTATATTATTTTTAGATCGGGATGCTCGGGAAGAGCCTCCCAAGCAGCCTAAGTGTTTTTTTTACTGCAATGACGATCGGCACGCAGGTTGCACTGATGTATTTACAATAAAAGTCAACATGAAAACGAGCAGATGGGCTAAATTAACTTTCACTAAATCAGTGATATGGGGCCTATGTCAGCCCCAGGAGCAGGGCCGGACTGGGAACCAAAACCGGCCCTGGCAAAGTGCTCTGCCGCCCCCCTATTCCACCCCCTGGGGGTTGGGGGTGCCGCCGAGCTCTTTGCAGGGCCGTTTTTTGGCCAATTTTGCTACACTGCCGATTTTGCAAAAACGGTCCTGTAACAAAAACGGCCCTCAGGGGCCCAAAACCGGCCCCCAAACCGTGCGGCGCACTGGGGGATTGTCTGGTGCCCGCTACGGCCAGTCCGGCTCTGCCCAGGTGCACTGATTCTTTCAGGGGAGGTATAGCTGGAAAGAGGAGAATCTCTTGACATCAGGGGGAAACATAGGGGTGGGGGCTCCCCACCACAAGTGGGCACAGGCAGTCTTTTTGCCTCCCTCATTGGTGGATTGGGGAATCACCTCAATTTGCCCCCACTAGACACCATAGTCTACATTTATGAAGTATTTACATGCGGAGATGGCCCAATAGACTTTCTACCTCCCTCCCCCACAGAGGGGTGGATAAGTGTATTTACCACCAATCTGCCCCCACCCCTATGTTTTTTGCACACTGAACACCAGTCATTTCTAAACAGAGCAAAAACAAACAAAATGAGGGTGCGGCCAACCCAGGCATCAAGCCATATCCACTCCCCAGAAGGGCTATAGTGTCTTCCTGCCCTATCCTTCATGGGGGCCGGTAGGAGTTTTGTCCAAGTGGGGAAATTGCATCAAATATGTCCCTAGGGAGAAGAAAGTCTACATGAGACTAGGGATATTACCTTTGGAGCAAAGGAAAGTGGAGCAGGTGTTGCATCGGCCAAACTCCCACCCCAAAAAAAGAATAAGATGTATTTATGCCACCGCCCCACCCCCGGTTAGACAATTTGCCACAACTTGCCAACAGGGTCAGAAAGCCCACTTTATTGCAGGAATATAGTTTCATCATAAAATAATGGGGTGGTTCTGGCCCATCCTAACATCTGCCCCACCCTCACCCCTAAAGCCTTAACAGTCTTTCTGCTCCCCTGTGCACTAAGAAATCTCATCCCAATGGCAAACTTGAGGACATTTGATTCCTTTGGGTGTTGTTTTTACATATTCATTTTACATATCATTAAATATTGACGTTGACAATCCACCTTCCATGGAGGTCCGACTATTCATCCACCATGACCTTATAATATATATCTTTCTCATTGCCATTACTTCGCAGTGTTTATCTTATTTGTCAATAACTAGCCCTGAAATTTGTTCACTTTTGACCCCCCCCCCTTTTTCCTCTGCCTTACCAGGTTTTCCTCCACCATGCAAATGTACATGCCACACTTTGTTAATATACATTCACCCAGTAGTTTTGACTATAGCTAACTATGGTGCCTACCCCTGCTCCCTTAGTACTGTGAGTGTGTAGGATATTAATCCTCGTACAACATGTCTGTGTTTATTTCTTTTTCAGGTTAAAAAGACTCGAGTGGTTAATGTTGACCCTCCAAAAATCAACCCTTTAACACCACACGAATAGTGTGAGTAGATTTTCTATGTTGGTTTGTCCACTCTGTCCTGACGAAAGCCCCATAGACTCCGTTGAGCCAAAGGGGGCTGAAACATGTCGACACTCCTTGGAAATCCACACTTCTAGATTCAGTAACTCGATCTAGTACAAGTACCCATTTACTTTTAACTATAAGATCTCCACCAGTTTATTAAAACTTTTCAGGTGTCGATCTTATTTTATCCTTTTTCTTTTTTGCACTGACCCTATTTTTCATCTCTGGACACTGCAATCTAGACCAGAGGAGCCTCTGGATGAGGCAGGCACCCACACTCTCTATGGTATCCGATGATAACTGCCAAAAACCACAATGTAGGGGCGGATGAAAGAAATATACCGCAACACCAGCACACATTGGGTCTTTTGAGGATACCATAGTATTTCTAACCAAAGCTTTAGAATTGTTACAAGTGTCCATTTCTCCTACTTGATTACCTTTATACGTTTTTACATATGAGCCAGGAGAGTGTGACTAACTCCCAATATGATTCCACTTGCAATGGTGAATGGATGCGTTTGATGGGTTTATGTAGGCTGACACTTGGGAAAATCTACCTGACCCAGACAGTTCTGAAAACTAGACACCCAGTAAAGTCCAGGGTGGTATGCTTTGTGTGGAGCCCACAACCGTTTCTTACCCACAATGCACTGAAAATTGCAAACTTTAACTAAACGCACATACTTTTCTCATATGTATCCGAGGTAAACTTCTGTAATCTGTTTGGAGCCAGAAATTTCCTATCACTCAGCATTCCCCAAAGTCTCCTGATACCAATGTTACCTCACTTGTGTGGGTGGGCCAGGAGATCTTCACACAAGACACCTTTAAACGATATCTGGAGACATCAGCGATAGGGGTCGCTGCAGGAGTTTGGGGCCGTGCTCAGCCAACATTCATGGAAACATACAAACCACAGAAATATTCGAAAACTAGACACCCAGAGGATTCCAGCATAGCGTGCCTTGTGAGAATCCCATGAGGTTTTCTTACCACAATGCCCTATAAATCTGAAACTTTGCCTGAAATCACACATTTCCTTACATTTATGGGGTGGAAATTCCCAGATTCTGCTGGAATCCATAAAATGTGTTGTGCTATTTGTGTGGCTTAGCTTAATGCCTGCAACAGGAGAAAATCAAGCCAAGGTCAATGTGCGTCCCCTCGCAATGGCTCCCACTGACCTTGGATTCGTTCATTCCTATTGGGGCAGTAGTCTCTCCAACACAGGTAGCGCAATGCTTTATAGGCACAAGTGGGTCTTGTGGCCCATCTACTAAATGGGGTACTGTTCTTATCAGGGACAAATGAGAACTCAGGGTGGTAGGAAACATGTGGATTCCTACAGATTTCAGAACTTTCCTTCACAGAAATGTGAGGAAAATATGTTTTCAGTCAAAGTTTGAGGTTTGCAGGGATTCTGGGTAAAAAAACAGTGGGAGCCATGCAAGTCACCCCACCTTCGATTACCCCAGGTGTCTAGTTTTTAAAAAAAGTGCAAGTTTGCTAGATTTACATGAGTGCCGGCTTAGCTAGGACCCAAAATCCACATCTACCCACTTTGCAAAAAATAGGTTCAGTATTGAGTGGAACAATGTAATGTATAAAGGTTGTGTTTATGGTCCTCTACAGTCAAGGCCGCCAGGCTTACTGTAATGAAGAATAAATGCAGGAATTGTAGAATAAGTATTCTTTAATAGCACGAAGAGCTCAATAGTATGTCATCCAGTAAGTTCAGCATCCAGGGAACAACTGCCCTTTACAAATGATGCACAGCATGATGACCACATACATTCTACATTCTACAATGACCTAAGCTGGCACAAGGCAAAAGAATAAACAGAAGTACATTTAAGAAATGCAAACACATCACTTACCCACGCAAGTGAGGTATCATTTTTATTGGGGATTTAGGGTAGTTCTAGGTAAGGTAAGGTAAGGGGGGCCATGGCCCCAAAAACTCATGCCACCTTGGGTGGACCACCTCCCCCCTTGCTACGCCACTGGATTCTGGGTAAAAAACATGGTGAGAGCTGCTCATGTCACCCCACCCTGGATTCCCCCATGGGTGTAGTTTAAAAAAATTACCAGTATGCTAGGTTTCCCTGCATGCCGGCTGAGGCAGGGCCCAAAATCCACAGCTACCCTCTTTGCAGAAAAGGGTCAGTTTTGAGTCGAATAATGTGATGCATCTATGTTGTATTTTAGTCAGTTTCCTGATGCGAGCGCTAGGCCTATCCATGCCGGTGAGGTACCATTTTTATCGAGAGACCTAGGAGAATGCTGGGTGGAAAGAAGTTTGTGGCTCAGTGCGGATTCCAGAACTTTCCATCACAGAAATGTGAGTAAAATGTGTTTTTCCACTCAAAGTTTGAGGTTAGCAAGGGAAGATGGGTAAAAAAAATCTGTCGAGAGCCATGCAAGTCACTCCACCCTGGATTCCCCCAGGGGTCTAGTTTTGAAAAATGTACAAGCGTGCTAGGTTTCACTGGGTGCAGTTAAGGGGCCAAGGAAAGTTGAAGTGTTTACTCTTTAATGATCTGCATGTTACCACCTCTTCATTGAGTTGCCACACCTGAAGTTAACCTTTTGTATGCTTTCCTGAAAAGTGGAGCTTCTGATCCTTCACGTTATACATGCTCAACATAACATTTGATGGGATGCCAGAGGTGGTGAGGTGATTGTGGCTATTTTGTGGCATGCCCTGCAGCTTATTTTCCATTTTTTACATGTTCCTTTTTCTATCCCTCATTCTGCTAACTTCATGAATGTGGCCGTATGTTTTTCTCCAAGTCTGCATACCAAACACAGTCCTGTATTGCCTAGAATACAGCAATCTCACACATCAACTCAATCCTAGGGAAGCTGTACCATGGACTTATCTTTCTACACCTGGACACCTCAGCTCATAAAAAGATAACACGATTAACACATTTAAAATAATGTCCTAAAATCCTAAGGATATTAACCACCCAGTAAAAAAAGAGCAATTCAGACTATACTTTCAGACTAAAAGGAGACTTAATATTCTACCAAGAAACAAAGATAGGGATAAAATAAACTATCAGCCAGATTCATCAAGCGAAATGCGCTCGCAAAAGGGCCAGATACTGAGAATCTGGCCCTTTGCGAGTGCAATTTTTGCATTTGGGATTCATCATCCCAAATGCAAAAATCGCTAAAAAAGAATTCGCAAATTTGAGAGGATTAGCATTTAAGGAATCTCTGTTAGAGATTCCTTAAACGCTATTCATGAAACATTTAAAAATTGCGAATTCGCAAATTAGGACCGCTATTTACCACAAAGTCAAACCTTGTGGTAAATAGCGAAAACTTAGAAATATGCATTTAAATGCATTTTTCTAAGTTGCATGTTACACACACACATGTCCTTTGGACATGTGTGTGCACAACATCAGTGTAAATTCACATTTCAGGGGTGATACAGGGTGTCCTTTGGACACCCCTGCACCCTTGAAATCGCATCCTTATTTGCGATTAGCATGTTGCTAATCGCAAATAAGGAATAACTCCCCATTCATTCCTATAGACCTTTAGGCCCATAGGAATGAATGGGGAGTTATTCCCTATTTACGATTAGCAATTTGCTAATCGCAAATAAGGAAGCTGTAGGAATAGCAATTTATTTTGCGATTCCTACATGAATCCCGTTTTGCAAGTCCTTAATAGCGATTCATTAATAACCGCTATTAAGGACTCGCTAAACGGGACAATGATGAATCTGGCTGTATGTCTCTAAGTAGTAAATGGATTGATGAAATCAATTACTCACTTATGCAACAAAATGGTGTAGTGACCCTAAGTGCGAAACATTTTTATGTTTTGGTGATAACATCTCCAACAGATTATGAAGATATGTCCAGAGTGATTAAGTGATTGGAGAAGTGTGGCTCAATGGTTAGGGCGGCAGACCTTGATGCAGAGTGCTGGCCAGGGACCAGGGTTCGATTCCTGCCTCGGCGGGTTCGGGCTTAAATTCCTCTGACTGGATATTCTCGCCTCAGTGCTGAATCTAAGCATGGGCCCCACGCTGCAACTCTGGGCAATAGCTTGCTTAGTCTCCACAACGGCCCCCGATACACAAGGGATGCCTGGTTTCACCATGGGATGCCCAGGAGTGGACACCTCACAAGGAAAAGCCAGGAGGGGTTCCCTTGTGGTAGGAGTACAAGCGCCGGGATACTTACGGGTGACTGTTCGCGCTATACAAATACAACACATTTACATTAAACAAGTCAAAGAGTTGTGTGCAGTTAATGTTTATGCACTTAATGCTAACAAACCTCTTAGATTTTTTTTCAGGTCCTTTCCCTTTCAATATAAATTGTTAATTAACTTGTTAGGTTTTTAAAAACACTATTTCAAAAGTCTCATTTGAATAATGCTGATAAGATAGTTTAGCATTGTGCTTTATTTTAGTAATCCTTGTTTCCATGACAAGCAGGAGTCACCCAAAACTTCCACTGTAAAGTGTATGTTTAAAGATCTGACTTCTGACTTACCCTTGTTTGGAGAGTAACCAGTGACAATAGCATACTGGTCAATTATTTTAATCAATGCAGCCTAGCGCCAACGAAGGCACCCTGCACCCTTGCAAAATGGTACAAGGGTGTCTGAGTTGCCAGCAGGATTGTTTAGTGTAGCAAGGGACACCTTCATTCACAAAAATAATCCTTACATTCTGAACCTGCCTCTCTTTGGATGAATAAATAAGTCAACATTGAAAGCAAGCCTTAGGTGCAGAAACAGTATTTAACAACACTTCTTGGCATTTTCCAAGCGATGTATGACATATATATGTCTTAAATCAAAACTTTATCAAGTTGGCAATGACTTTATACACTGATCCCTTGCTATTTTAAGAACAGGAGGGACCCCAAAAAACATTTTGGGTGAGGAATCAGTATGAGACATTCAGAACTGTTTAGCTAAAGGTGTAGGATGGCTGAATAAATAAGTAAAAATTGAAGACTTCACAGTAATTTAGGTTGACTGGAATAAGATAGGAATTTATTGGATTAATAAAATAGGCTCTAAAGATGACCCCCAGCCCTTCACCAACCTCCAACACATATACAAATTAAACCAAGAAAAAATCTACAAATTTCAAAAGTTGAAAATAGTATTATGCAAAAAAAAAGAACATTTATTTAAACCCCTGATTATCAACACTAACTACAACTCTCCATAGGCTGGTTATTTAAGGTTATTTGAGGTTTGGTACTACATTCCACCAAGGCAGCAAATGCATGTGCACGTCTGATCTGGTCAGACCACAAACCCACCCCATACTCAGAGATCTGTGCCTTCAGAGGAGCCACACTGAAGACGCCGTAAGTTTGCTGAGTGTCCGCGATGGTTCATGCTGCCCCCTTGCTAACTTTTTTCAAAAGCAAACTCCCAAAAGAAGTATGTATTTAAAAAAGCAAAATACAAATGGTCCTTAGGGTTTGAGGGTCATTTTTGATTTTGTTCGAGACTGCCAAGCTTTTACGAGTGGTCCTGAACAGGAAAGAATGTACATCAGAACATCCTATCTAAATAGGGCAGATGGCCTAAGGTACTTAGACCAACGACCCGAAGCCCTTCGGGTCATCTGTATATGGTTTCTACCAGTTGAGCTATTATGGGCAACACTGGCAGAAACATGGCGGTCTACCTGACTCTAAACAGAGCGGGTGTACCTGATAAAAGCTCTTAAACAGGATAAATTAGAAGAGCAGGTTTATTGGTACAACCATCAACAGCAAGAGCTCAGCAACTGACTCTCTGCCTAGAATGTAATCATTCCATCTATGATGTAGAGTACACAGTGTTCTTTTAAAGTGACAGTAAACATAACACATCCCCTAACCATAATAAAAGAAAGAAAAAAATGAAACTTAAAGACAAAACAGCATTAAGAGAAAACTGTATAAAAAGATAAATTAATACATAACATAATCCCTAAATTTCCTAGGAGCCTGTCTTGATCTAGGAGCCTGTCTTGACCTACCAGCCACATTTTCTTGGCTATGACTAGAAGAAGTGCGAGTGCGACTGGAATTATCAATGGACCCAGAACCATAATTAGAATGATTCTTAAACTCAGTACACTTTGCCAATCTAGACATGTTCCAAGTGCACCCATTGTCTAAAGTCAAAACATTTTTCTTAATAGCAGTAATGATGAAAGTACCACTGAAATTGGAAGTACCCTTGTGTCCATATTTTGGTTTCTTCACAAGAAGAAACCAAAATACCCTCGTCGCCAGTGAAAATAGCTCTTAAACAGGATAAATTAGAAGAGCAGGTTTATTGGTACAACCATCAACAGCAGGAGCTCAGCAACTGACTCTCTACCTAGAATGTAATCATTCCATCTATGATGTAGAGTACACAGTGTTCTTTTAAAGTGACAGTAAACATAACAGCACCCTCAGTTTGGAAGAAGGGGAACTCCGCTCAATATACCCTCCCAGCTAAACTCTAAATAACCCAAATAGTCTTTAAGTCTACCATCGTCTACAACTTAACAAAGCAAGCTTTTTTCACCCCAATACAATAAACTGGAGACGGAAGGACCTACCAGCCACAGAAGACAAATAGCATTTATATCACCAGGGGAGAGCCCTCGAATAGGAAAATCACCTTTTAGTAACATATTGACTCTAACTTTTGTACAAACAACATTTATACTACTAAAGGGTACATATTGGACCACCAACCATTTGTACAAAATGCATATAATTGACTGTGACATGTTTTGAAATTGTAATGCGGAATAGGGATTTTGTACACACGTTCTTCAAGTTTCCCTTCCTGAAAAGTATTTTGAAGCAAAACCTTCGAGCTCATCTCTGAAATAAAAAAAAATATACTGTGTATTAACTTTGTCTCAGTAGCCTTAGGACCTTTAAATACTTCATAGTTGTCAAAGCTAGAACATACACACTTTGAGCTAATTGATGCCATGCTTACTCTAGGCATAAAACAAAGAGAAAAATTAGTATAAAGAGGGGATCAATTACGAGCTGTCATAATTTTTTTCTATAATTAAATCGTTAATGTTAATTGGAAACCTCACTTCATCAAACATTGTCTGCTGGTCAAAACAATTTATTTGAATTGCCAAACATGAAATATTTTTACAATTTTCTACAATGCTTCAAAGTCTCTGAACATTATACAAGCATAAATGTACATATATACTACAGATCCTTGTCCCAGGAAGTTCCATATGCGCTGAGACACCCCAGGGTAGTTGTGCGCAATAAAAATCCCAAAAACATAGAAACATATCCAACATGACATGGTTTACACAATTTCATTTTGCTCCTTGTCTCTCAGTGTTAGCATAGACAACATTGGTGTTTATCTAATAGTTTCAGTACATAATCCATCTGGAGGTAGTGACAATGGCAAGGAGTCACTCTAAGAACCCTCTGCTTATTGTTTTTTCCTTGCAAAGAAATGCAGTTGAACCGTAGTCCATTTTGTATAAAAAGATTCCTCCACTTATATGGGTCGATTTGTTTTTGGCATATTAAATTGGGGCCTACTCAGGACAAACAAAAGACAAGAAAACACATACCAAGATGCATATATCAAATATTTACAAATATAGACACCTATTTACAGAGACTAATCTTGCCACAGGACAACCCACATGTATCAATTATTCTCAAGATTTATTCTCTTCTTTAATAAAGGGACGTGCTGAAGGAGCATGCTGCATGCCGAAGGGGCATGTCGTCATACATAAATAAATACCAGTATTTGTAAAGCGCACAGCTACCTCCGAAGTGGTGTCTCGGCGCTGGGGGCCCTCTGGAAGCTTACGTGAGCTATTGCCCACAGTCACATGGTGTTGGGCTGACCTGCCGCCGGTGCCGGGGATCAAATCGTGAGCCCCAGATTCCAACGTCAGTCACCCTGGCCGCTGCGCCACCTCTTCATGTGTCCTTGTGGTGTTTTACCATGCATGCATGCATAACCATAGGAGATACCAATAACTCTTTGACTGGGCGCCAAAATATTCCTTGTAAAGCACAAAATCGATCCCCCCAGACTGCATGCAGGACCTAAAACAATAGCGTCTAGTCTCACTGTGGTAATATTACCATTCATGCATGCATAACAATAGGACCAAGTCGCAACTTAGAGCCTTATTATGATGTTGGGTGGACATGGTGTTGGAACCGACCGACTATAGGTCGGCGGTTCCAACCACTTAATTACAATGCGACTGCACATGGTGCGGACACAAACTCCCATTTCTCCATTGGAGCTTGTGCTGTAGGTAGTTTCCGCCCACAGCAAAAGTTTGAATAGAGAAATGGGAGTTTGTGTAAATCCCTGCACCATGTGGTAGGCAGCTCATGGTGCCTGCCATAAGGTGCAGGGATTACAGGGGGGCACCATATGTGCCCCCCAGTGCCCCAAGCGGAGGCTGCAGAGGCACGGGGGCAGTGCTAAGGGCCACCAAAGTCGCTTTCCGACAGGCTTTTCATGTCGGAAAGCCTAACATGAAAGCCTGTGGCAAACCAAGATCGTAATCTCGACCTCAGAAACGCCGTCCATAAGGAATTACGTGCCAGTTCCGACTGGCCGACGGGCTCCTTAGCCCATCCGAAGCCAGCCGTAATGACCGGCCAGTTTGAGTTTGACTTCAGACCGCCTACATTGTTATTAGGTGGTCGAAAATCAAACCTCGGATGTCGGTCAGAGGCTTTCCAACCAATATCCAAATGAGGTCGTAAGTGTCTTGTATAGTGAGCAGAGGATCAACATAAACCATGCAGTAGCTGGGCCATGCTGGATTTCTTTACCACACACGCAAAACATATTGGTTATCAGAAACTATGATGGAAGAACCGTTCTATGAAAAATGAACATTGAAAAGAAATTGAGTTGGTTATTGTGTCCAGTGAATGAATGAACCAAACCAATTGCCACAATGCCCATCCCGGCTTAACATATACAGACTTGAAATTTCCATACACAAATATTCTTTCTCACAAAGATTACGATGTGAAGGAGAAGTAAGCTTAAAATGCTGAAAGAGTCATGAATTCTACAGTTAGATTTCACACAAATATTGCATTACCGCCTGCAGAAACCTGAACTGACTATCTCCTTGACCTCAAGTCCAGGTGAATGTTTGTGGAAATATTCCCAGTGTAGATGGCTACTCTTCAAACACCAGTGGGTGGCAGGCTTCTGTTTGAAATTAGTGCCTCCTCTGCATATCCACATATAAAAAGCCAAGATACGGTTTGTGAATACAACAGGCCAGAGGTATGCTGGGAGTATGAGAATGCAATGGGATTACATTCATAAAGGGTGACAACCATCTTCCAACATTGTGAAAGAAGTTACATAAACACACATCAACATATTGCATGATTAGAATCATTTGCATTAGTGGCCAACAATATTTTACATAATGAATGTAATGTGTCCTGAGTTTGCAATCTGAAACAATTTAACTATATTTCGAAGTTACATCTCTTTTGACAGATCTATCAGTTAATTGAAATGTTGTCAATAGTAAAAATGTATATACAAACAAATAACAAATACAACAATGGTGAACTTTCTTCTAAGATGTAGATTTGAAAACAAATGGTTTTGTATGAATTCAAAATGCCACATAGGAACTTGCTGAATCATTTCATATGAATAGCATGAATTTCACATAGTATATGTAACATTCTTTCATTTGAACTATATTTTAGGTCTATCTACTATTGAAGGATAGATCAGTTAGTTAAATACTAAAGCTTAGAGTACAAACTAATAAAAAATAAAGCTGAGGTGAACCATCTAATTTAGAAGCAAATATTAAGATCATTTTATGGAACCATAATTACTCTATAGCAACCTAGCAGTAAAATGGCCTCATATTAAGTTCAAATTATGGGTCACCTTTCATCCGTATCATTTATTGCTGTCGTTACTAAATGGAATTTTTTGATCATTTTCACTTTCATTTTGAATAATATGGAGGAGATCGAGCCACCGCTACCTAAAGAACAGCCCAATTCAATTTGTTTTCAGAATAGTTAATTGTCTAGAAATGTTCTACTAGTGGTGCACCCAGTCTCTGAAATTGTAGGTGTTCCGGTGTTATAAAAGCAGGACTTGACAAGTTGAGTTTGTCCAATATATTTTTTCTAACAGGGGAAGTTGACATATTAGATAACGTTTTTTTTATTGCAGTTCGAAACTTTTGTTTGGTTAACAGAAATTCCACTGAGGGTAACCAATTTAGTGTCGTTAGTAAATTTGCATGCTGAACAATTTTGACATCTATAGGGACCAACAATAGGAGGTAAGCCAAGCATAAGGGTTCAATCTTTTGTTGCAGATGCTGGTCTTGCAGCCCCTACTCAGTGTTGTTGCATGCTCTTGCCTCTTATTAAGAGAAGAAAGGGGTGGGTGGGGAAAATTGTGCTCTCGGTGGTGGGCACCCATTGGTGCCTGCCACATTGTGTATGGTTGGAAAGGGGGGTCCCTTGGGTAACTCCACATGCGCAATTCGGAAGGCTCTGGGTGAAAGGAGGCCTGCTACAAACCCCCAAAGTCAGATTATGACAGCCGATCCGTGTGAGAACAACATATTCCGAAAGGTTGTCCCAATCTGACATCATAATCGCTCGGTCGAAAACGAGGTCAGCAGACCTGTACGAGTCGGCTCCAAACAGCTTGGTTCCTCCGAATGCCATCCGGAACCAAGTCAGATCTAACTCGGAAAGTCCGAACGCTTTCTGAACATTTGTTCTGAAACCTTTACGAATCGGTCGGAAAAAAGGGTTCTGAATTGGATTCGGCAGGCCCAAATCCGATCCAGAGCCTTTCCTAACTTCATCGTAATCAACCCCATAGTGGGAATGACTATCCTTTATCTGAAGTGCAGACACTATCAAACTAAGACAATCTCCGTGGCTAACCACCTCATGCCCAATTTGGAAAAACAATAGGTAGATAGAGAAAAGCAAAGTTGCTTAAACAAAACTCCTCGTTCCTCTTCAGCACCCTCTTTTCATACTTCCCCAAGTGCACTTCCTTGCATCTCCCTCACTTCATCAATTCAAACATACACTGCACTCACTGACATTTAAGCAATGTATTTCCCTTTCCTTTTCCTTTTGCCCTGTAAATATTTAGACATCTGTGTACCCCCTTCACACACATTACCACAGAATTTCAATAGCAACTGGAATACATGACCATTTTTATGTGTGCTCTGCAGATAGGCCAACCCACTGACAGGCACTTTACTTTGGCTTCAGCATCAGAGCTCTCAATTAAAGCCCCTCGTAAACATCTGGCATGGCTCAAAGTGCGCATGGAAAGAAATACAGAAGCACAACATAATTAAAAAGCAAACTGTTGAGGAAGGCAACATTAAGTAAAACGTGAAATAAGAGAGAAACTAAATCGCTGACATGCATTGCCTTGACATTTTTAACACTCATTGTTCATAAATCAATCCCTGTTTTTGGCATTAATATTGTTAAAGGCATGAATAGGGCCAGGTTTAATGTCATATAGCAGCTGTCTACAGTACAAGCATTATTTCTTGCTTTGCGCTTGAATCGGATATTTGGATCAACTTTGCAAGGGAAGAAGAACCCTGCATGTCTTTTAGATCAATTTTACGGCGCAACCAATATAGTAATTCCATTTCTAATGGGGCAAACAACGTGCAGCCTGGGCCTGGGGTGTCACAGTGGGGGAGGTTAGCTTAAGCAGGGGTCTCAGCACAATATACATAACAGAAGATTAGAATTCGAACACTTATCATTACAGAGAACAAGGCACCAAAACACGCATCCCTACATCCACTTGTAAGTGTGACGACTAGGAAAGGGTGTGGTCTATGCCTGTGAATGACCGACAGCTGTTCTCAACAGTGAGGGAGACTCCAACGCCCGAAACAATGATGCTGAAAACATCACTGGCCTATAGTAGATACTGTCATAGAGTACAATGGCAATGAAGGGCTTTAGAACAGTAATCCCTGCGTCGTGCATCACAGTTCAGAAAGGTGAGTTACTGCCTAGCTTCCGTCTCCTGCTTCAAAGCGAGGCAGGTCAGGCACCCTGGGACAGCAGCCCAGACTTAAATACATCGATTTGTCTAGAGATATGATTGTATCTCTAAATCAATCTATTTAATATGTGTACAGGAATGTGTAGGAATTTCAGGGGGGCCAAGCCCAGAGCCCTAATGCCCTGGCTTACTGCTCTATTCTGACATTTTTCCTTAAACAAAATTAAAAAAATACCACTTGCTGTTCATTTATCTTAATTGTACATTACTGTGACACTGTCAAATGTGTGTATATAATGAATTTGAATTAATTTCTATGTTATGTACCATTGTAATACCCTCCAGAAAACTTGAACAAGTAAAGTTTATCATAGATTGTGATACAGAACCCAAGTATATACAGTGGGCTAGAATGAACTGTGGGTGCTTGCTGAACCTACAAATCGAGAGTCATGTGTAGAATGGAGTGCTGAGCAATCTATATAAGTGGAATAGCACCTAACGCCCAGAAACATATGTCATAAATGACTATACCAAATAGAGATAATGTTCTGCAACCATCAAGTACTGCAAGATCTGGTGAAAAGCGCCTCCTGGGATCATCACTGTATTTAGTTGTTTTATGCAACCCAATTGCTCTAGGCATGGTATTGTGTGATGTTTTCCTTTCTCCCTACCTGCTGATGTTCCTCCAAGTCCAAGCTACCAGGGAATATTGTCTTCCTGTCACAGAAAACAAACACCAAGAAATTGACAGTGAATCCGAGCAGTGACTCCACCCAGTAAGTTTGCGCTTCTTGCTTGCTTTTCCTTTCAACACATAATCAGCACAACAACCTAACTAAGGCTTGGCGAGATTGTATAATTTCTCCTAGATGCACTTTATCTCATGCACTCTTCTGCTAAGCTGAACTCATGTTTGTATTCGGACAAAATATTGAGTTAAAAATATCAAGACGCAGAACTATTGAGTTTTTAAAAGCGTTATCTATAAAGATTATGATGTATGAATATCATTGACAAGAATATCGATTTTCTAAGGTAAGTAATATTGATGTCTATGTTGTTAATATAGTTACCAAAAATGGTGTTGTAAAAAATATCATTTTTTAATTATCTTTATGTATTTTATTATATGTTTTAATTATACATGGTAAAAATTGTTTGTATAATTATTGTTAATTTTGATAGATATAGTTTGTAATGTTGTTATTTTTAAATGTAATTTAATTGTTAATTGTAATTTTTTGTGTTGTAACAGGTTGTGGCGATTGTAGGGGGTGCAGGGTGGGAAGTAAATAAATTATAATTAATTAATATTTAATGTCAATCACAATTAATTATTTAGTTGATAATTATGTACATTTTGTATTTAATTTATTTTTTAAGTTTTATTTTAGGTGCAGGTTGTGGGATTTGTAGGTGTGAAGGGTGAGACGTAAAATAATTATAATAAATTAATAATTGATTTTTATTAGAATTAATTATTTAATTGATAATTAATTATGTAAATTGTGTACTTAATTTATTTTTTTGGTTTTTTTTAGGTGCAGGTTGTGGGATTTCTAGGGGTTATGGGTGGGAAATAAATTAATGATTGATAATAATTAATTTTAATGACAATTAATTTAATTGATATTTAATTATTTTAATTGTGTAATGAATTCATTTTTTAATGTTCTGTTTTAGGTGCAGGTTGTGGTATTTGTAGGGGTAATGGGTGGGAAGTAAATTAATTATAATTAATTATTTTTAATAAAAATCGCTGCCTAATTCATGATTAACTATGTAGACTGTGTAATTATTATAATTTGTAAGATATACATTAGGGGGTCGATTCCGATTCGGGAAAAACCACTCTGAATAGCCTTTCGGAGTGTTTTTCCCGTAGGAATCGTACCCTGCAACGTCCCCCGTACGTACGACGAAGTACGATTCGTACCAGGAGCTGGACTCCGTACGAATCATACAGAGACCGTACGAATCAAATCCCTGTACGGATCTCCCTCGGAACCCGCTGTACGCGACATCTGTATGGTTCGCGGCTGCTTTTTCCGACCCGGCAAGTACGATTCGTGTCGGGTACGCACCGTATGACCCTTTTTTACGGGAGCTGAAAATAGCCGTGAAAAGCAGAGTTGGCCCCGAAACAGGTACGGAACGGCCCCCCTGGGTACTGTACGTACACCCCATGATAGCAGGGGTACGTGCGTACCCCTCGATCATGAGGTGTACGCACCGTACCCCGCGATCTTGGGGTGTACGCACCGTACCCCATGATCACTGGTAAGGTGCGTACCCCTGCGATCATGGGGTGTACGCACCGTACGGTGTGTAAGTGATTATGTGCTTTACCGTACGAATCGCCCTTACCTGACATGGACCATACGAATTGCGTCCTCATACCCCGGTCCGGATCGTACTCGTCGGGTCGTACGGCATGTGTACGAGTCGTACCGTTCACTGTTTCAGCCTTGCAATACGTACGGATCGCGACGATTCGGACGGATTGACGGAATACGGATCGTACTACGCAACGGGTACGAATCGTACGGCGATGGCTCCGGATGAAAATCGTACGGACGTTTTTTTCCAGGATCGGAATCGGAAGCTAGGTGTTGGTTCTTGGGTTTTTAGGGGTATACAGTGGGAAGGTAATTACGAAATATAGTATTTATAATTAATAATTTAATTGATAATTATGTAATTTATGACATTTTCAAAATTGTTAAGTTATATTTTAGGTGTGTGATCATTAGTTTGTAGAGAAATATGGTGGCAAGTTAATTAAGGAATAATTTTACTTGAAATGTTTGATTTAGTTTTACTTTATTGTAAAAAAAAGTAATAGTTTATGTTTATATTTTATGTATTTGGTGTGTTTTGTTGTGTTTGTAGGAGACAAGGGTGGGAAGATATTTAAGTAATAATAATGGAAAAAATATTTACTTGTTTATTACGAATTTTTTATTTATTACGTAATATGTTAATTGTGTTATACTTTTTTTTACTTCAATTACATTTCAATTGTTGGTTGTGATTTGGTCAGAATATATGGGCTGATTTCACCAGCAGGTGGAAAGCCTCCAATAGTCTGTCGGTGGCTTTCCGCCTGACATTGAGGGTTTCTCTCCGACTGCCGTATAACGATGACAGCAGTCGGAGGGAAACCCTCAAAGAGCCCGTCGGAAGAGGAGCGAATTTGCAATCCCATGAATGACGGCAGAGCCAGCCTTGGCTCCGCTATCGGGAATACAATGTCAGTTTCCAACAGCCTTTCCATGTCAGCCTTTCCGACATGGAATTGCTGTCAGAAAGTGAATTAGGGGGCTACTAACAGGACCCCCTTTCCTCCCTGGCCCTCCACTATAGGGCATGGGGGGCACCATAGGTAGGAATGTTTCCAAACATCCATTTTAGTATGGCAGCTTGTGCTGCAGGCCTTTTCCACTCGCCTCACAAGCTGCCACAGTAAAATGGATGTTTCCGATCTTCCTATGGGCGATCGCATCCTAATACTGAGGTCAGAAGCGCCGACCAAAGGTCGGGCGGTTCCAGACTGCTACGGTGTCCGCCCAACATCGTAATGAGCCCCATAGTGTAGTATTTTAAATCAATTATTATTATTTGTTTCAATTGATAATAATTATTAAAAATTGCAATCATTATGTAATTTATTTAATTTTTGTTAAGATTTAAAGTTGCAATTTTTTTATTTAGAAATGTATATTTTTGGTTATTTTTTTAGAGTTGTTAAAATATGTGATTTGTTTGCGGCGAACCACTATCTTTCTCTACTTTTGTGGGGATAGTAAAATGTACCCCTGTGGAGTCCAATGCTTTCCATACAGTTGTATAGACTGGACTGGAAATAGTAAATATTACCTCTCTGTTGTCCAACGATTTCCCTACTGTTGCAAAGACTGGAGTGAGAACAGTAAATGTTACCCCTCCTAAGTCCAACACGTTCCCTACTGTTGTACATACTGTAGTGGGAATAGTAAATATTTTACCCTTCCGGTGTCCAACAGTTCACCTACTGCTGCACAAACTGGAGTGGGAATAATAAATATTACCCCTCCTAAGTCCAACACTTTCCATACTGTTGCATAGACTGGAGTATGATTAGTCAATGTTACCCCTCCAGTGTCTAACACTTTCTCTACTGTTTCGTCTACTAAAGTGGGATTAGTACATTTTAGCCCTCCAGTGTCCAACGTTGTCCCTACTGTTGTGCAGACTGGAGTTGGAATAGTCAATTTTACCCCTGAGTCCATCGCTTTCCCTACTGTTGCACCTACTGGATTGGGAATAGTACATTTTACCCCTCCTGAGTCCAATGGTTTACCTACTGTAGTATGTTTATTATTTCTACAGTTTAATAGTTTTGTTAAAATTGTTTAAATATGTATTATTATTATGTGCTTGAGTATTTAATTTTATATTTTATATATATATATATATATATATATTAAGTTATGTAATTTTTAAGATAGTTTTAGCAAACCGTATTTTTGTTTATTGTTTACTTTTTATGTATAATTAAATTGGCACTATGTTAAAAGTTTTTGCAGTTTATTTTTTACTTTTTTGTATCTGTATGTAAAATATATAAATATATATATTAGTAAATTTAAAATAATCAGAAATTATAATATAAATTAAAACTAATATTTTGTAAAATAGTTCTACATTAGATATGTGTATATATGGGGAGTGGGTACGCAGTTTAGCGCGATGGCCACAAGCTAAAATCAAGGCTGAGAGCCTTTCACAGCCAAACTATAGTCGGCACTAATTGCAGTTCTCACCGGAGCTGAAGCTAGGCCCTAAAGTGATCATTAAGGCTGAGGGTGTCACGGCAAATCGCAGCAAGCGTCTGGCAAGAGCCCTGGGATTGGGCCCGTACCTCCGAGTGTGGCATCACTGGGAATCAAGAGTGTAAGCCGGTAACACAGCACCACTCTAGATACAATATGAGAGAGGCGGGGCTCACGACTTGCGGCAGATTGCTTGCAGAGGTGAGAGTGGCCTGACAGGAGTGCTCCCGTGCTGCGACATTGCGGCCTCACATTGAGGAATCGCGGTGACAGAAGGGAAGCACTGCCACAGTGGTGGATGATCGAGGCAAGGCGGGACCCTAAGAAAACCTGTTCTGACCTCGGAGATGACCCCCGACACACCTGCGGCGGCCCTCACCAAACAGAGGTGGGTGACCGATGTAACTACATGCCAGGAGCATAGGGAATTGGAGAGAATCCTGCAAATGGCTGGTCCTGAGTGCTAGTAGATCCAGACGGCAAAGGCGGATCAGGACCATAAGTACCACGCAAAGGTGGCAGTATCCTCCTAAACACAGGCAGCAGTTGAGGGGGTCCTGGGGGGTGCCACCAAGAGGGTGATACTAACTGAAGCTAACTTTGGTGATAGTTGCCAAGGAGTTGGGCGCTCCCTTCCCACCTACTATTGGTACATATCGGTGGTGATATTTAGGGGGGCCTCTATCCTTTTCTTCTGCACCTCACAAGCCTGTAGAACTCAAGGGGCAGGGACCCCTATGGAGATACACTCCCCAGTCTGCATGCTAGTGAAGAACGGCGATCATAACCACCACACTGCACCGTGCAAAAATGAAACAGGGACCAGATCAGAGAGGGCCAAGATGTCAGGAACAAGGGGTCCCAAAGTAACCCAGCAAAACAAACTGGACCATTATGCGCTCCCTAAAGCGATGCTCCAGGACCAGCAATCCAGAGACCAATCGATGGGGGTGCAGAGGGGGGGCTCCCTGAGCTCACTCTTAAAGACGTCATGAAAGCAATAACTGGGGTCAGAATGTCTCCAGAGAATGGGCACAATTTCCTCTGAAGTGACGCTCATCAGGGCAGACCTCACAAAAATCAACAAAAAAATCAAACAAATTTAGATTACTACAGCAAGTCTGGTTGATGATACCTCACACCTGCAAAACAAAATTCGAGAACTACAAACTTTTCAAAAATTCGCTGAAAGCAAGCTAGTTGATTCTGAGGTGCGCACCAGGCAAAACAACATACGCTTTCTGGGAGTGCCAGAGCAGGCGGAGGGGCAGGCACCAGATTTTTTCATAGACGACCTTATTCTCAACCACCTGCAACCTAAAGGCCTGTCAAAATTCTTTGTAATTGAAAGGGCGCACAGAGTTCCTGGGGGACGACCAAAACCCAGGGCCACACCCATCCGATACTTGCCGGGTACTCAACTTTCACGACAGACATGTGATACTCCAAAACGCCAGGGTAGCCCGCTGCATCAATATGAAAATGCTGAGATCGCCTTCTTCCCAGATTTCACGCAAGCTGTACAGAAACAAGAAACTTAAAGAAAAGGGTGTGAAGTACGCAGTGATGTTCCCAGCTCGGCCCGGGGGGAAGCGGACGAAAAGCCTGGTTCTTTGACTATCCAGAGACTGCTGTTGAGTGGTTGGAGGGTTGGAGGGGAGCTAAGGAACATAATTCCCACTGAGAGAATGGCCAGACCGGGCCCTAGCCTGAAGTACAATCCCACTCCATGGAACCACAGAAACTCTCTCCCCACCGAACTTTGTCTACATCAGCAAAAGGAACAGGTATTTAGGAACAAAGACAAACTCTGGCTTGTTGGGTCGTCTTACATTATACATGGGTAAGGATCCTGTGATTCAGTCCTTTTGGGGGAGCTACAAAATATAGGTTGCATATGGAAGGATGGAGGGATGGAGGGATGGAGTGACAAAGTACCGCATCCCCCACATTTCTACTTTTAATTCATAAGTTGGGCGATAGTGCACTCTGCATTGTTGTAGTAATTGGCGGTTTCAAGCCCAGAGTGCAGCGAAGCAGGGTTGGGGGTTGTTGGGTTTGGGATTTAGAGTTTTTATATGTTTTTGTTGAATCGACAAGAAAAATCTGCACCTTTCAAGAGGACTTCATGGCTTACACCGGTTCTAATGAGTACACAATGGGACAAAAGTATTAAGCTACTGAGTTGGAACGTCAACAGGCTTGGGGATAAAGTCAAACGCTGCATGGTATTACAATATATTAGACGACAAGCCCCGGATATTATCCTGCTCCTAGAAACGCACCTGGTGGGTAACTCCTGTAAGGCGTTAAACAGGTCGGGCTACAAGTTGGTGGCTCACTAAGGCTTCACCACCGGATCAAGGGGAGTTGGTATAATGCTGGGAAACTACTTTCCCTTCTCCATGAACTCCACATGGTCGGATGACTAGGGAAGGTACATAGGAGTCACGGGACAGTGGGAGGGGAACAGTCTAACACTCATGTCTGTCTATGTGCCACCCGGCCTTGAGAGCCGTACATTTAAGGATTTGGGTTCTGTACTACTCTTGCTCCCGGAGGGTCTTCTGGTGGTAGGAGGGAATCTTCATTCAGTGTTTTCAGACACCTTAGACTGGTACCCACCACGGGAGCTTGGGGCCTCATATCGATGGCTACCTGATTTTCTGGAGGCCCTAGGCTTAGCAGATGTGTGGGGAATGTTTCACCCAGACAGTATCCAACACACTTTTCACTCAGGGGTACACAACAGTCTCTCCCATATAAATTATCTCCTCGTCCCAGCATCCCAAGTTGCAAATGTCCAAGAAATCAGGCACATGGTGCATGGCATCTCCAACCATTCCCCGGTGTGGGCTCAATTAGTTCTAGGTCAGAGGAGGGTGGGTAGAATCGCTTCTATAAATCCATAGTATCTCCACGATCCAGTAGTTCAAAAAGCACTACTTCAAGCCTCGACCATTACTTCCAAGACAGCGATAATAGCTTAAGGCCCCATTACGATGGGTATCCCCATGGACCGTAAAAGTAGGCCTCCGGGTGAAGGGGGGCCTGCTATGGGTCCCCAAAGTCATTTTCTGACAGCTGTTCCGTGTCGAACAACTGATTCGGAAAGGTTGTTCGACTCCAACATCGTAATACGTCGGTCAGAAAAGCGGTCCATAGAGCTGTACAATTCAGTTCCGACCGACTTGGAGTCTCCAAATGCCAGTCGGAACAAAGTCGGACAGACCGAAACGTTACCTTCCATCGTAATTGGTCGGTCAGAAATGTTTCCCAATCGGTCGGAAACATGGGTTCTGACTCAGGTTTGGAAAATCCAACTGCCGTTCGAAGCCTTTCTGACCGACATCATGATGAGGCCCTAAATTGTGTTTGCCCGGTCTGCAAGTGCTGTGCATGGTGCTAATAACTGCTGCCCGCCCTCTTACTCCATACTGAATACACAGGTATGGCAACCTTACCCACATCTACCTACACAGCAGAGTGTGCAGCCCTCTACAAATTCCATTTTAAGAATATTCCACAGTACAACGTTAGTCCAGCTGAAGTGACGTCATCCACTGTTCAGTGGGCCAGTCACTTCTAAAAAACGACTGGAAGAAGAACAAGGATTGGCAAAGCCAATAGGTCTCACAATGGCTTTGCTGTTTTTTTCTTTTTATTTACTGATCAAGTTGCAAATTGCAGTAGTTCAAAAAGCACTACTCCAAGCCTCGACCATTACTTCCAAGACAACGAGGGGTTGGTTGAACACCCCCAGGTCCTGTGGGAGGCATTTAAATCAGCGATAGCAGGGACATGAAAGGAGAAACTAAAGGAGCTAGTTGATGGGGAAAACGAAGTCTTCCGGCTGGAGGAAGACCTAGGAGAGGAGGTTACTCAGGAGAAACTGCATACCTTACAACTTAAAAGAGATGACTATAAAGTGAAAGCTACTGACAGGGCCAAAACAGATGGCAGAGAGCATGACCTGGGTGAAAAGGCAGGGAAGCTAATCGCATGGCTGGAAAATAAAGAGTTGGCTAGTAGGCTGGTGCCAGAGCTGATAGATAAAGACGGCAAGTCAATTACTGACCCTCATGCCATTGCTAATAAGTTTGCCGCTCACTATAGCGTAATTTACCACACCATATACTGAAGATGATTCTCAGTCGCTACTCAAAGACATAACACTTCCCACTCTATCGGCAGAGGACCTGAGCCTATTGGAGAGCGGCTTTACCAACGATGAAATAGCACAAGCTCCAATCAGGCGAGGCCCTAGGTCCTAACGGCCTACCTATCGGGCTCTACAAACTAAGACCAGACAAACTAGACTCGCACATGCGTGGACATGTTTGAGGAGAGAAAGAGGCAGGGACACTTCCACTGGATCAAAGATAGCCCCACTGATCCATAAGGAAGGCAAACCGAAGACTGACTGTGCCTCCTACAGGCCTCTCTCCCTACTCAATGCGGAGCCCAAAATACTAGCCAAACTCCTAGCAAACCGCCTCGTCATGTAATAAGCAGGTTGGTGCATCCTGACCAGTCAGGCTTCATGCCTCACCGGAACACTGCACTGAACTTTGCTAGAGTGCATGGTGTGATGGGGTGAATAGCCACAATCCAAGAGGCAGCGATAATAGTTTCACTGGATGCCACCATGGCATTTGACACCATAGAATAGCTGTACCTCTTTGCAGTCCAAACAAAGATGGGGTTTGGGCCTAGTTTCATTCAATGGGTCAGACTCCTCTACTCGGACCCCCTAGCTCAAGCTGTGGTCAACAATAAAATATCTGAAGTGTTCGTACTAAGGGGGACTCGTCAGGGGTGTACACTGTCCCCGTCTTCTTTGCCCTTGCCCTGGAACCGCTGGCGGCATGGATTCGTAGGGATCCAGTGATGCGAGGACTGAGATGGTCAGCAGGATGGGTGGACCGCATCTCATTGTATGCAGATGACATTCTTCTGTTCTTAGCCTCCCCAAAAGCGTCACTCGGAAGGGTACTTGTTATCTTTACAACCTTCGGTAGATACTCTGGGTACTCAATCAACTGGAGTAAGTCTCTCCTATATGTCCTCAGCTGGGCCCCGCCAACCCCATCCCAGGGCTGCCCTATACAAATTACTACAGTAGGCTTTAAATATCCGATTCAAACGTAACCTGCTCCGACCAGTACAAAGATTGAAGCAAGATATAACAAGCTGGAAAGCGCTACCACTCTCGCTGTTAGGCAGAGTGGCACTTTTTAAAATGATGTCCCTGCCCCGCTTCCTTTATGCATTACAAAACTCCCCAGACCTAGTTTCCACATGCTATTTCAGGGAAATAGAGGGCCTGCAAAGAGACTTGCTGTGGAAGGGGAAACCCCATATAGCATTGGCTAAACTTGCCTCAAACTGGTATGACGGACGGATCAGTCTTCCAGATCTCAAGAAATGCTATTGGGCTGCCCACCTCACGGTCAACAGCCATGGCACTTACCGCCGCGCGGAAGACTCGGGATATGCCATGGACAGGTGGCTCCTGCCTGGAGGGAAATACAACGCTGCGGACAGAAGTCTGGGGTGGGATCAGAAACTTACACTGGCAACTCCCCTCTGGGATACCGAGAACCTAGGCAATGTGAGGACATCGAAAGGGTTCGACAAGTGTGATCGAATTGGGATTTCAAAAATAGGGGACATTTGGGAAAGAGGCGATGTGATAACGTTTGTCTCCCTGCAACAGGAACACGAACCAGAGAACTCTGAATACTTTAGATACCTGCAAGTTCACCACGCACTACAACCTTACTCACATCTACCTACACAGCAGAGTGTGCAGCCCTCTACAAATTCCATTTTAAGAATATTCCACAGTACAACGTTAGTCCAACTGAAGTGACGTCATCCACTGTTCAGTGAGCCAGTCACTTCTAAAAAAACGACTGGAAGAAGAACACGGATTGGCAAAGCCAATAGGTCTCACAATGGCTTTGCTGTTTTTTTCTTTTTATTTACTGATCAAGTTGCAAGTGCAGCACAAAAGCATTTTTTAAGACAGTAGTAACACAGAGGACTCAGATGGAGAGAGACAACAGGAAGGGTGCAGGTGGGGAAGGAAGCATAACAGATGTGAATCGACATGGAGGGCGGGGGAAGTAACAACATGGAAGACACAGGTGAGAGAAGCAATTTGGAGGGCGGGTAGGAAGCAACATGGGCAAGAAAGGGGAGTAGGGAGGACATACGAGAAGCACATAAGGGCGGACGCAATACTGTGGGGGCGGCAGGCAAGCACACGCGTGAGAGAGCAATAGCAATATACGAAGGACACATACACTCTTGTACAATGCTTGCTGTTCCCCTCGACGCGGAGTTACAATTGCACCATCAACAACTGTGACTGCACCAGAGCTTTGACATGGAGGGAATATCCGCATGTCAGATAAAACACTCTGGTTAAGGCTCCTACTGCTTTGATAGCTGTCCTCTGCAAACTTAAAACGAAACAAATCTGCAAAATTGGTCGTTGTCCAAGTCTAAAATCTGCCCCTAACACAAAGACTGACAATTACAAATCTAACGTCTAGCATTGTTCCGCTAGCAACCCAGAGTGGGCGACAGTCATTCTGCCAAACCTCTGGTATGCCAGATGTTCTACTGTTTTGTGTGGTGAAAGTGTCATTTATTCACTGTGAGAACTGCACACCACTCCCAGTTCTTCCCCTGGCAGCCACCATGCTTACAGCTTTGAGTACAGCCTCTAAAACAAAGTGAAGGACCCCTCTTGTATCGCCTGTGTATGACTGGGCTAACCTCCAGGTCTCATAGCTATGACTTGGTAAATGTCTACAAAGATGTTGAGGACCTCTGACTCTGAGTTGGTGATATTGTTTTGGGTTGAAGACAGCACAGGTCTGTTATCTCTGCTATATAGTGAACATAACGGATGCAAACTGCTGCAAAAAACGTACTAGAGACGGGACAGCTCAAAAGTCTTTTAAGATGAGGTCAATCCCCAAACGTCGCACTGCTGTTGCAGCATAGCTCCTAAAGTCACTGTCAAGGAGCTGCTCATGACTGAAATCAATGGGGGCGGATCGTCCTGATCCTGGTCAGAGACTCTTATCTACAGGGCTGGCTTTAGAGCTGGTGCAACAATCACCCCCTCATCTTTCACATCATAAGATATTGCAAAGCACACAGGGGCAGATTTACGACTTCTGGCGCATCTCTGCTAATCAGCAGGGATAGGAGTTGCGACGCATCTGCACATCCGTGCGCCACCACTGATGTGCCGCATTTACAATGCGGCGCACCGTAGTGAACGGATGGGCAGATGCGTGACGCATACCCTGTCGGAAAGGCGGCGCATTGCTGGAGTTGCATCGCAAGCGCGACGCAGCTCCAGCAAGGCTCGGGGTGCCCTATCCCTAACATGCTGCGTCAATCCTTACGCCTGCTTCAAGCAGACGCAGGGTTTTGATACAGCATGGCCTTAAAAGTGACTGAGTAAAATCTTGTAGATTTCACTCAGCCACTTTTAGGAGGCGTTCGAGCGCAGGAACGCCCCCCCTATGCTGTAACTCCTACATGTGATGCAGGGCTTTACAACGTGACGCATCTCCCAGATGCGTCACGTTGTAAATACCCTGCAGCATGGCGCTGGCTTTGTGCCGACGCTGCATCTCGAAAGTGACGCAACGGCAGCGTAAAAGAGGCGCAAGGGGCTTGTAACTCTGCCCCAGTGTCCCCCTGAGGTCACAGCGCCCCCCTCCACAGGTCAGAACACAGTGCGGCTGCACTGCCCTAAAGCCGTCCCTGCTTACCTACTTAAGTTAAATCACTTTGGTACCACTGGTGCACTACTTAGCAATCTGTGTAAAACCCAGGTTGCAATATTTATTTGAAACTTCTTTGATAAAACACGAGCTTCAGACTCTGTACAATTTGTGTAATCATAATATATTCAGATTGCAATATAGCAAACATTTTCACACTTTAATATATGCACTGTGCTTCAGCCTCACATTAAGAGTATGCGGTATACAGTGTGTGAGTTCCCTTGCACTTCTGTTTTGAAAAGCCATGCATAGCCATACATTCCTTGCACACTTCCCGTGCATTACCTTTCCATTTCTTTTAGGGGGGGGGGGGGGGGGGGGCTGAGAGCTCATACAACACAATGTTTGTTAAAGGTGCCTATATAAATGTACTTTTGTAAAGCGTTGCACACAGATGGTGGCGCATCAGAGCCTTTCAATGGATGGCGAGGAAAACTTCACTACTGGATGTTGATAATGGTCCAATAAAATGCAGTCTGGCAACCAAGGTTTCTATATTTTTCCTTAGCTTACATGTTTAAATGCCCTTCTGCTCCTCACATAGAGGTAAATGGACAATATGTATTTTAAACAGCGCATATTCCGATGGCTTTGCTTCTCAATTGCCACCTTTTACTTAAGTAACTAACAAAAAATATATCGATAATATGACCTGGTGGAAAATATTTGTAACTGGTCAACATAAATTTCCACTGTAGAACATAAAGTAAAGTAGGGAGAGGATGTGCTGTAATGACCAGAGCTGCTGACTTGGGAAACCAGGTTTGAGTTTTGGTGTTGGCTCAACATCCTGTGATTCTGGGCAAATCGCTATGAATGTGTGTCCTTGTGCAATGAAACTGGTGCTCGTGTAAAAGCTTTCCAATATCTTCGGGGTGAGCTTGCATTATCTAAAACTGCAAACAATATAAAACAGTTTGCCAAAGATCACAATGCGGTCAAGTGAAGTCACAGTGATTGGAGTTCTGTTCGCTCCAGATACACTAGTGCACTATATGTCCTAGCCACAGAAAGGTGACACACACTCCTACCGAGTGCTATTCTTAATGATCAAAAAGACATTTGCGACTTGCCTCCCTATGTATTCCGTCAAGTTACAGACAATGGCTGGTGGAGAGGGAATGTGTGTGCGTATGTGTGTGTACATGTAAAATCTGTCAGTCCACTGAACAGAAATGCGAATTAAACTTGCAGTTGAAAGTCAGAAATCTTTTGATAATTGTGGAGAGAGGATGAGGCGTAACATCCAGAGCTGCCGACTTTGAGGAGCGTCCTCTGCTGTTGGTCAGCATATTCATGGGGTGTCTGTGAGGGAGCAGGAGGCTGATCGAATGTGTCTGGTCGATTGGTAGAAGGTCATGTGTTTGTTGATGTATGCTAGTCCTTCGTTGTGCAGGGCCTTGTCGGTATGGGTCAGCATCTTGAACTGGCTTCTCTTCTGAATCGGGAGCCAGTGTAGTTTCTAGAGATGGAGGGTGATGTGAATCCTTCTGGTTAGGTCTAGTATGAGTCTTGCAGCTGAGTTCTGCAGTATACCACTGCAGTATCACATCAAGGACAGCATAGACTACATTTGACAAGATGGCCATTTTTCTCATTCGGAGTACAGCATCAGTTTGTGCGAGGCACCGTTAACATTAGTTAATTCAGTCTCCTCTGTGTCACCCTTGATATTGACCATTTTAGGAAGATTCCTGAACCCCAAATTGAAAATTTGTAGGGACACACTGCATCCTCACTAACCCAGAAGCTATCTTACAAAAAAGCCCTCGTCAGGACAGAAAAAAGAGCTTTTGGGATATTACTGATTAGTCAAATCAAATCAAATCGAGCTTTATTCGGTTGTAGAGAAAAAGATCCATAAAAGCACAGTATATTTACATATAGATAAAAGGAATTACAATTAGAAAAAGATGTAACAAAAGTCTTAAAATATCATAATAATGACAGAATTTAGTTAGCAGCATTGAGTCTCAATATTCCGTTCCTCCAATAAAAAAGCAGTTTTAACTCCTAACATGAAAGCTACGACAGATGGAGTAAAAAAAAAGCGGTATTCCTACACAGATAATCAATACAATAAACTTAAACTACCGATGAATTAAAGCAGAGAATATAAGAATTCAATTAACCAACATTGGTGCAAAAACGCCGCGAATTAGGGGCATTAGACCGGAATTTTTAGTCGGGAGAGGTGCAACCCATCTTTACTCCAAGTTCTGCCTGTGCTTAATCGCCAGTTTAAAAAAAATTGCTATGGATTTGGCAAAAGGTTCAGTATCTAGAAATTGAATTGCGAGAAATACTGGGCAACACCTACGTAGGAAGATTCCTGAACCCCAAATTAAAAATTTGTAGGGACACACGGCATCCTCACTAACCCAGAAGCTATCTTACAAAAAAGCCCTCGTCAGGACAGAAAAAAGAGCTTTAGGGATATTACTGATTAGTCAATGCCTTGGTCACCAGTGTCATATGTTTACATTGATACTGGAATTCCTAAGTAGTTTATTCCCTGGATTCTCTGTATCCTCAGCAAATAATTTACAAGTCCCTGAGTTATACCCCCAACACTGTAGTGAGGGCCCAATAGGCTTGGCCAGACCATGTTGGAGATATTTGTTACAAAATCATATTTGGTGTTAACACCAGCTGCTGAAAAGGTTCCCTTGGGGAAATAGAAGTTGTCCTGCACTCTTTGTTGGTGACTGGGCAAATTATTTTGTGGATGTTGTCTTTGAACAGCATTATCAACAGAAGAATTGATGAAAAAAGGAATACTGGATATTTTCTTTTTATAGGGACTTGATCTGAAAAGCATATTGTAGATCCCGAACAGAGATAGCTTAGTTTGCAAGACTGCCCCTGCTCTCTCGCAGGGAGACTTCAGCAAACTATTCCTATACATGTGAATCCAGAACTGATTTCACAGACTGCTGTACACCTCCCTGTTAGGAAAGAGCACTCCATCCTGTATCCCCACCTTGCCATAACAATGATGAGATCACTTCAGCATCTGAAAATCCTAGATATTGAAGGAAAACTAGAACAACCAAGCTCACCTTGACTACTATCGTGACGTCAATTAGAGGTAGCCAGAGTTAGCAGCTGCTTGCTGTGAAATTGATGTACCACCATTGTTTGTTTGCAAAGGCAAGGAGAGCTGTTTGCTCTCTATAGTTCCCACTCAGTATTTTTCTCCCAGCCCCTCAGCACAAATGAGATGCTTTGGGGAGCTCACAGAGGGACAAGGGATCAACCTTATCGTGAAATTTCAATTCCGCTAATACAGGAACCTCGATAAATTGACTTGTAAGCAGTACTACATTGTGGGTATTGTTTACCATGTAGCCAGCCTTCAAAATGAGAATTGGTGTTCTTCGCTCAGGCTCAAATTGCGGCATCTGTTTGAAAGAGCTGCACCTCATATCCGACCACCTCTTGGGTAATAAGCCTTCTGCACTACTCGCGTAGGTGCAGCAGTAAGTTTTGGACCTGTGACAGATTCCCTGAGATGAACAGGGAATCTTAGTTGTCTGCTGCAGACACCTTAGCCGGCGACTGGCAAGGAGACAACAGAATGGCGTACCTTCTGTAGGGGGATAGTATTCGGGTTACCAGTCCACAGGCTGTGTGGCGGTAATGGTGGCTTCAGCAGTCAGAGATTGATGTCTTCAAGGCTATAATTGGTGGGCAGTCATGAACATTAGTGCGGCCTCCACATAAGACAGCAACATTATTAGACCAGAAATAAAGACATGGACACCTCAAGATGGAGGGTAGAGGATAACACAATCAAACCATGTGGAAGAAAGGATGAGGGGTCAGAATCCAAAAAGAAACAACAATTTACCAGGGTAAGGCCACAGAATGACTTGCAGTCCGGCCTGTCCAATAAGGGAGAAACGAGCGGGGCAACCGAGTAGAGGTCTTCATAGGCATAGGCATTATGGCTGAAAAGCAGCTGTAACTAACCAGTCTTTCTTCTCTTTCTTCCAGTGATGAGGAGCCGGACAGCTGGAGTAGACTTGTAGACAACAACACCTCTATGTATAATCTTTCTTTCAGAGAAGAGGAACATTCATGTACACTTCACCTCATCTCTTCATCACGAAACGTTGACAGAAGCAGATCCACATAGCACAGAGGACACCAAACACTTCCCACATCTGCCAGACTATAAAGATAGGCCCTTCCCACGCTGCAGAACAAAATGTAGCAGGCTATTGACCATCCACAGCTCTTGTGGACCTTTTCAGGGTAGGAGGTCCCACACAACTAATACCAGACAATGCAATGCAATGTGTGTGGAAGTCACAACAGAGGATGTGCAGTTAAAAGAATCAAACCAGCCTTAAGTCTCCTAAAACCCCGCTAAGCTAAAGAGGAAACACAGCCAGGAAAGCTGTATCAATAAATAAAAGTTAGAAAAAAATCAGAGTGCATACCTCTGCCTTTGTGATAAAAGAACTGGAATTAATGCTTCTGACAGATCCTTGGCAAAAGATCAAAGGGACTTCAACTTTCCTTAAAGAAGGAATTTATGTGAAAATTGTGTCTGAACAATATTTGAGTGAGCTGGGTGTCTTGCAGCACATGGGAACAGCTTTACACGTGGGCATCTCTCTTATGATACATGACTGTCACTTTTTACATGTCCGTGAACAGCATGAGGCAGGCTCAAATCACAGAGGAATACCCTATGGAGAGTGGGCGCTGGGATGGTAGCTTGAAGCGAGACCAAGCACGCCAGAAAACGAATCTCTCCTTTATGAGCTGTTCTTTCATTCTTTTTATTTAGAATTCAACAACACGCAAACGACGCATTTAAAAACATATTTTCATTATAGTGGAATCCTGAATCCGTCAATTAGCAATTGACACAGACGAGTAACCTGGGCCGCCAATAATAGTTTTCGACAGTATTTGTGCCAACAAAATATACATAAAGAAATAAAATTAGTAAGTAAGTAATCTTTATTGCTTGATTAATTAAAATCTTAGCAGTCAATACATCAATATAAAATATATAAAAGAATACTTGTGTAGCATAATTTCATATTTCCTAAAACCAGGGTGGCTATGTACTGAAAATCAAACAGTTGGCTAATTAAAATACATACAATATATTTGGGGTAAAAGTGTATGCTTCGAGTAAAGGGTTTAGATAAGTCCCGGTCTAGGGGCAACTGCTGTGTCCATAGATCAAGTGTTCTGTTGCTTGGTCGTGATCTGCTAGACTCAGTATGCTCCTGTTTTTTTCCCCCAAAGATAGCTTAGATATCCTTTACTTCAGTTTACAGTTTCTGTGTAACTTTTCGATAGATATACTAGCAATGTTTAATCTCATTACTTTCAAATAGCGGTATTGGTCAATTATTACTAAGTATTACTTGCTAAAGAGTAATTAAAAAAACAATTTCAGGGCATACAGGACTATGCATACAATGCACTTTGCTGGTTCCTTCCTATCCCATCTTCAGTTATAAGTCGCTATGGGTAATGGCGATTGGCACATCTTTGAAATCAGTTGCCAGGAGTATTTCAGCGGCACTACGGGATAACATTTTATGGCAAATTGATCACTCGTACGTTTATGGTGCACTTCATGGTTTGTGAATGTCAGTGATTCCTCCTTGTCTAAAGGTTTACTTTCCCATTAGAATTAAGGAGGTCCAATATCTTCCACTGGGCACGGCTGGAAGCTGTAGCCAAAGAAGGGCTGCACAGTGCCCAATGCACCTGCTGAAAGCTCCAACAGAAGCCTCGAACGTCCTAATTAAAAGTTCAGAGTGGTAAAAAACACTTAGATAAAGACACTGAGGTCACATCTGTTTAGGTCTGGCGTTAACCAAGACCTTTTGATTTTACTAAAATAATTTGTGTATTATACTTACTTAAATGGACTTTAGGCCACCTCTTTTTGCTCATTGGTCTGCTGTTGTGTCAATGCCATTTTGCTTCCATCCACTACAGCGTAGTGCAATGGGCCACACTCCTTTAGCCTCTGGTTAACGTCACTTTGAGTGACTGCATTTTGCTCTTTCTCAGTGAGCACATTGCAAGCAAGGTTGTTTACTTCCCTTTAGCGCCACTGTTACCTGATTTGATATAGGGCACATTTGAAGTGAGCACAGGGCACATTTCAGTTTTAACTTCTAACTAGCAGCCCGTCCCGACGTTGTCCGGGTATGAATTGCTGCCGGCCAGTAGAATATTGTTTTGTAGGATTTCGTTTTGATAGCATTTCATATCTGTGACAGGCCTGTGAAACGCTCTGATTCACAGTGCACTGCTGATGCACTTAACCGCATGCGCGCTAGCGGGTTTTCCCGCTGGCGCTGAAATTTAAAAATTGCGGGTAACGTGACAAAGCCAGCTCGTCATGCGCGCAGCGCAGGTAACGCCCATGACGAGCTGGCTTTGTCATCCGCATCGAAGGGGTTAAGAGTGCGCGTTCAGTAGAGTGTGAACTCGAGTTTCCCTACTTTATTTTTCCTTGCAATATTATATAGCGCGAACTTGACAACATGGCATGAGTACAATTTACATTTCAGAAGAACACATTCATTTGTGGTAGGCATGGGGAGACAAAGCGATTTGCCTAGAATCACAGGATGTTGAGCTGATGCCGAGATTCAAACGTAGCTCCCCAGCTCTAAAGTTCGCAATTCTAAAACTTGTGGCGGGAGGTGTGTATGTCGGTGCTGGCCATCAATGAGAGAGACCTGTGCATTTTTCAAATGGGTGGTGAAAAAATATGAGTATGTTGCTGGAGATGTGGGCCGCCGTGCCACCAATGTACTTACCGGGGGAGGGTAAACACCCATTATTCCGCAACTTTCTTTCCGCATACCATCACTTCGCATACTTTCATTACGAAAGTACCATGACTCTGCAATGCCATTATAACACATGGCATTACATTTTATATGCTTTTAACACGCACACATTTACAACAAAATTCGTTGTAAATGCATGAATGGTAAAAGCATGTTTTTTTAATGTTTGGATAAAGTATGTATGGGTATAGGGGTATATGTTTTGGGGTACTGAGGTATATGTTTTGGGGTGTTTGGGTATTTTAAGGGTTCAGATATAGTTTTGGGTTATGGGGTACAGGGGTAGTTTTAGGGTTTAGGGATAGGTATGGGTTTTGGGGTACAGGGGTAGTTTTAAGGTTTAGGGATAGGTAGGGGTTTTGGGGTACAGGGTTATTTTTAGGGTTCAGGGCTAGGTTTGGGTTTTGGGGTATAGGGGTATTTTTAGGGTTCAGGGGTAGGTTTGGGTTTTGGGGTACAGGGGTATTTTAAGGGTTCAGGGCTAGGTTTGGGTTTTGGGGTACATGGGTATTTTTAGGGTTCAGGGCTAGGTTTGGGTTTTGGGGTACTGGAGTATTTTAGGGTTCAGGGGTAGGTTTGGGTTTTGGGGTACAGGGTTATTTTTAGGGTTCAGGGATAGGTTTGGGTTTTGGGGTTCAGGGGTATTTTTAGGGTTCAGGGGTAGGTTTGGGTTTTGGGGTACAGGTGTATTTTAAGGGTTCAGGGCTAGGTTTGGGTTTTGGGGTACAGGGGTATTTTAGGGTTCAGGGGTAGGTTTGGGTTTTGGGGTACAGTGGTATTTTTAGGGTTCAGGGCTAGGTTTGGGTTTTGGGGGTCAAGGGTATTTTTAGGGTTCAGGGGTAGGTTTGGGTTTTGAGGTACAGGGGTATTTATAGGGTTTAGGGCTAGGTTTGGGTTTTGGGGTTCAGGGGTAGGTTTGGGTTTTGAGGTACAGGGGTATTTATAGGGTTCAGGGCTAGGTTTGGGTTTTGGGGTACAGGGGTATTTTTAGGGTTTATGGATAGGTTTGGGTTTTGGGGTACAGGGTATATTTATAGGGTTAAGATGGGTTAGTGTTTAAGGGTGTTGGGGTATTTTAAGGAGTAAGGGTGGGTTATGATTATGGGGTGCAGGGGTATTTAAAGGGAGCAGGGTGGGATTAGCACACGGTATGAGACATGGCATGAAGGGCGGAACGTACCACACGCCCCCAGCGTGTGTCACGCCCCCAGCACACGCCCACAGCACAACGCAGATACGCCCACAAGGGACTACTTTGCTGGCACGGTTCTTATACCTTTTAAATGTATATGGTGGGCGTCTACATAGCCTATGTCCTTCTGCTGCAACTGCCCTTTCCAACGCTGTATTGGGTGTTGTGATTGGTGCTGTGGTTCCTGAGATTACCCGCCTCAAAGGTTTGGGCTCTCTCTTTATTATATTAGTATAGATGTGGTTGTAAATTACTTTTGAAGTGGCTGCTCCTATTTCACAGTATACCATATTGTGTTCCTGGACTTGGTTTATTCAATGGTACTTTGAAAAATGTTGCCCAGAAAGAAAGACAAACTTAATTGGGTTTCATTTGCAGCATACTTTTATTTAAACATAGGTGGTGTGTAATTTGAGTTTTAGTATCCATTATTATATACTCTGAACCCTCTTTTCGTCCTGCTTTTTTATTTTTTATTTCCTACTTTCTTTCCTTTCTTTGTTACTTCTTTTTCCCTTTTTCTACTTTCTTGCCTTCTTTTCTTCTTCCATTCCTCGTACTCTCTTTTTCTTTCCTCTTTTCTTTCATTTTTGCCTTCCTTTTATTCTCATGTACTCTTTCCTTTTGTCCTTTCTTTTTTGCCTTCTTTCCTTTTTTACTACTTTAATGTTTTCTTTATTTTTGCCTTCTTCACCTTTTCTTTCATTCTTTCATTTCTGATCCTTCATTCCTTTTCTTTTTCAGTCCTTCTTTCTTCTTTTCTTCTTTATATTTTTTCATTATTTCTTTCCTTCCTCCTTTCTCTTTTGCCTTCTTTCATTCTTTCTTTCCTGACTACTTTCTTTTTTCTTTCCTTATTTCATTCATTTTTTCTTTCTTTACTTTTTTGCCTTCTTTCCTTTTGTCTTAGCTTTCTTTCTTATGGCCTTCTTTCCTTTTCTTTATTTTTGTATTTCCTTTTTTAATCTTAATTTCTTGCCTTAATTACATTTCTCCCTTCTTCCTTTCCATTTTGCTTCTTTCCCTCTTATTCTTTTTACCTTCTTTCCTTTCTTTTTGCTTTCTGTCTTTATTTTGTGCCTGTTTTTCCTTCTTTTTTATTTTTCGCCATTGTTTCTTTGTTCTTCGTTTTGCCTTCCTTCTATCTTCTCTCTTTCTGTTTTGCCTTCTTTCTTTCACTTTTTCCTTCTTTTTTCCCTTTTTTCTTTATTTGCCTTCATCTCTGTTTTGTTACTTTTTTATTTTTTTCTTACTTTGATTACTTTGTTCCTTATTTTTATCTTCATTTTTCCCTTCTATCCTTTCTTTCTTTGTCCTCTGTCCTTCTCTCTTTCATTTCTGCCTCTATACTTTTTCTATCTTGCATTCTTGCAGTCTTACTTTCTGCATTCTTTCTTCCTTTATTTCCTTTTTCTGTCTTATTTCTCATTTGCCGTCTTTAATTGTATATTCCTTCTTTCTTTTTGCTTTCTTCCCTCCTTACTTCCTTTGTGTCTTCCTTTCTTCTCTTTTTGCGTACCTTCTTTCCTTTTTGCCTTACCACAGTCTTTATTTGCCCTTCTTTTCTTTGCTGTTTGCCTTCCTTCCTTCCTTCTGTACCTTCATTCCTTTTTTCCTTCCTTTCTTTTTTCCCTTTTTTCTTGTCTTTTTTCTCAAGAGAGAGACTAGCAGCCAGTGCAAGACCAATAGATTGTTAGGTCTGTGTTAGTGTTAGCCAAAACCTTTTGAATATACTATAAGAAAATAAGGTTACTTATAGAAGTTTTCAGCCAGACTTCAGCTATAGTCTCTGATTGCGTCATTCACATTTGTCTTCCACCCACCCCAGCATGCAACATGGGGCAATGTTTGCCCATTTCATCCAATGGCTAACTTTACTATGAGTTACAGCATGCTTCCCTTTCACAAGGAGCATATCCACACACAGCATAGTTCGCTTATGTGCAAAAATATTTTCAACCTGTGGAGTCAGAAGTCAGGACCCTTCTCTGAAACAATGGGATCTCCCGTATCTCATTGACTAAGCTCACAAAGAGCTGGTACAATGGTGGAAATGCTATTCTGGCAATTAAGAGTTACTACTGGGCCTCCCAATTAGCTGTCACAAATCACTGGGTACATTGGCTAGTGGCTGAACCTGTGCGCAGAAAGGTTAGGAACAACATGATAGCAGGGTCTTATCAACGGGCACTATATAGGGACGGAAAAATGCCCGATATATACTCCGACCGCAACCATGGTTAAAATATGGCATGCGGTGACCTCCGCCTTGGGTTGGAAGAACAAGATTATCCTGGCCACCCACCTTTAGCAGTCTGATCGATTGGGGCTCCCGGCACACATTCCTGGATTTAATAATTGGGACCTCTTTGAGCTTTCAAAGGTAGGTGATATATGGGCAAGAGGCACTGTGGTCCCGTTCATTGACCTCCACGAGATTATGATTTGAACCCGAAGGACACTTTCCGATACCTCCACGTCAGGAATGTGATGTATAAAGCTGTGCCCAAGGGTACGGATCTCCCGGCCATCTCGCCATTGGAGGACAGACTCCATGATTATCTGAAAGAAAAAAGTAATCCCCTTGACCTATAGGAACATTTTTAAATAATACACTAGACGACTTGGTGAAGATCCAATCTAAGTGGATGGAAGATGTGGGAGACTTAGCTGATGAGGAGTGGCAGGAAGCACTGGCCTCCCCTCGAGGTCACAATCCGGTCCAGAGTTAAATTAATCCAGCTTAAGCTCCTACATGGAGTTTACTACACTAGTGTTGCGCTCGCTAAGATGGTTATTTTAAGCTCCTCACTATGTCACAGAGGTTGTGGCCAGGTTGGCACATATTTACATCAGTGGTGGGAATTCCCAATTATACAGTCGTACTGGAAGAAAATAACCAAAAGAAATTGGGAAATATGCGGGAAAAGTATGGCAGTCCCCCCTCTTCTATATTCTCAATATATGGGACATAACTGACTTGACGGGTAAAGAAAGACTCTGGGTCTCCCTTGGGAATGTAGTAGTGAAACATAATAATGCCAGGGCTTGGAAAGGAGACATGACACCATGGCTCCGGGACTGGGAGGCCGATATGGACTGGTGTATGCAGACGGAAAGCGTGATCAATAAAGGGAGAGGATGGCCCAGAAAGTGGACCATGATTTGGGGGGGGAGTGAAACAAAGTGAGAGGATTGTTGTGCGTACCATTAACCGATTCCTCTACACAGGAATGTATGTCTCAGTGAGATTAATAATCATAATGTAAAACTGACGGTATGTAAAATAATGGTAATGTTGAGGAGTAACGGAAAATTAATGGTGGTAAATGTATGAATGCACTGTGTCACTTTATTGTGCGATAGTATGTTTTTGTTTTTCTTACTAAAAAAAGATTTTTCTAAAAAGGATAATATGGTTGTGTCCCTTTTCGAGACCAGAATAAAACTTTTGCCTCTAACCAATGTTTTTCTTAGATTTAATGAGAGCCCAGTAGCTTCTCAAACAATACAGTTTTACAAAAACCATCAGAAAACAAAGAAATATTGCCAAAAAGCTGGCAGCACACGCCAGACCTATTGGTTTTGCCAATGCTTGTTTACATAGGCATGTCCTGGTCTTTCTGAAAACAATCATTAAAGTTGTTTCTGGATGTCTAAACGTTTTCAAACATTTAGGTTCAGGAAAAGTTCCTCAGACATCTTTCCAAGCTGCACAAAGGCTCACCAAAACGTCAGTCCAGAGCAAAGTGATACTCACAGCTGTTCCTGTCTTTCATTTGAAGCTGCAAAAGCCTCCTCTGCATCCAGTGGCATAACACAAAATGATGAGCCCCCTCTGCAGAGTGTGATGAGGGGTTCCTGAACCCCCCATATATCACATACATTGATTGGCCTTGGGCTGTCTGGGGAGGCACTAAAGGCTAGGTGGCGCTCTGGAGGGTTAGGGGGAGGGAGGCTTCACCACAGGAGCTGCAGGGGTCTGTGTTATGCCACTGTCTCCATCAGCGGTACATAAGGGGGTGGTGATGGACGGAGCATCTGAATCAATCAAACACTCACACCCAGTCAAAAGATCTGGGTTTAATCCATCACCGTTCTTTAGCCCACTCTGCCACCCCAGTTCAGACATGGCTATATGCAAATCAGTCTGACCCTGTGCCTCATGGGAACAGTCCAGCCCGAACTGCCAAGCCATGTCTTCCCTGGACCAGAAACAAGCTTCCGAGGACCGGTTTCTGGCATTCCAGCCGTCTTCAGCCCGGCTTGCTTGAATCCAGTGGCAAAGTGAGCAAGGGACTCACATCTGGGCATACCCTGCCACACTTATGGCGGCCAAAAGCGGTACAAAAGGGGATGGTAATGGACGGAGCATCCGAACCAATCAAACACTCACATGTCAAGGGTCCTCCCCTGTAGAGGAGGATGGAAGTCCACAGGAGCAAAGATGAATGTCCCACACACTTCCAAACAGCAACGACCCAACAGAGAAGAGATAACTCACTCAAAGTCAGTTGCTCCCAAAAAGTGTGGGGGGGAATTTCCCAGGGAGTATACCACTCACACTTTGGATTGATTATTTGAATATTGAAGAATTCTACGCTTTTGAAGAATTTGATTATATGTTTTTTGCGCCCTGACGAAGGATCTGTGGATACTTGTCCTTTCCGAAACAAGCGTCGGCGCTCTTTGCTTGCATTTAATTTTGTCTTTGTGTTTTGTATTTTTGTACTGTAATTTGTTAGAATTGTATATGGTTCTGTTTTTGTATTTGGTGGTGTGGTTGCCTGTGAGGATGCCTGGTTGCTTGAGGTTGTTTGGGGGCTGCATGATATGTCTATTTTATTGAATTATATTGTATATATTTTTATGCAAAAAGTCACGACTGAGGGACAAAAAATAAAAAAGTGATATGTTTTTCAAATAAATGCTCTTGTGTGGGACAATGTTAATATAAAGAAATATATCACCTATAGACGAATAGTTTTCTAGGAGAGGTTTCCTTGTTTTTGTTCGTATTTCTTCCCTGCTTCCTTCTCCTAGCATTATTGTATTCAGGGACCCTCGCTTGTCATTGATATAGTGTGACAAGTATCCACCTTAATTACTCCAGGACCGGGAGGGTGAAAGAGAACTACGTTTATTGGTTACACAATGTCCTATCCACCCTCATCAATAGCTGCTCAGCAACTCACAGGCAAGCTCACATTCACCACATTCCAAATACCGTCATTACTTTCCACAAACAGTGTAATGCCTATTCATACATAGATGGGACAGTCTTTAACAGGCTGGTGAATGATATTACACATTTCCCTCTTTCCAAAAGTCAATTCATAAGTGCAAATTCACAGGGCATAAGAAAATGATACACCAAGGAAAAATATGTAAATACAAAAAAACAAATTATGCATATCACATTGGAGAACATACAAAGATTTACAGAATACCAGGGCCTACTTAACATAACCTTTTAAATGATTGGGGGCTCAATGTTCCTGTTGGATTTTTTTTTTACAAGTGTGGGTGTCTTCTGCTTGTCAGTCAGATCACAATTCCCAGGTTCACACCGAACCAGATTATCTTTGAACACAACTACTAAGTCTTAACTGCACTGGTAAAAAAGCTTGACAACCCTCAAAGGTTTTGACATTAATAATAATAATAATAATAATAATAATAATAATAAAATGGAAGCTTATAAAGCGCCTGGTTACGCACACCGGCGTGTCCCCGCGCTGTAGTAAGTGGAAACAGCAAGCCCTCAGCAAAGCTCACAGAGCCAGTCTACTGCACAAATAAATGGGTTTTAAGTTTTCCCCTAAACATTGCCTCCGACTGTTCCAGTCGTAGTTCCAGCGGGAGCTTATTCCAGCTCCTGGCTGCAAGAAGCCGGAAGGATCTGCCCCCATACATGCCTTTTTAACCTTGGGAATCACCAGTAGACCAGAGCCAGAGGACTGAGGGCTCGAGCCAGATTATAAAGAGTGATAAGGCTCTGTAACGGCTCATGCGCCTTGCCGCCAATAATACAGTGGCACGTACATAGAGCCTTGAACTCAATTCTGCTCCTCACCGGAAGCCAGTGAAGTGTCTGCAGCGCGGCCTTTGAGGCAGATCTTCTAGGCAGCCTCAGGACCAGCCGGGCCGCAGCATTTTGTATCACCTGAAGGCGGTCAAGGCTCCTCACCGTAGCACCCAGATATAGGAGATTGCCATAATCCAGTTGTGCGGTAACCAGGGCATACACCAGTGTCCGTCTAGCCTCCATTGGGAGGAGTTCCAACACCTTCCGTAGGCCTTTCAGGACCCCAAAACACATCCCCACCACCGACTAATCTGGGGCACAAATGTTAATTCCGCATCGAGCCATACACCCAGATTTTTAGCTTGCTGACACGGTGTGGGAACCGGACCCAGACAGGAGGGCCACAATGCCGATGACCATACAGACGGCCCCCCCCCACCACGAGCACCTCCGTCTTGCTGCCATTCAGCCCCAGGCAGTTGGTCGACATCCATGAGGCAAGCTCCTGCTTACATGCTCTGAAGCTGTCCGCAGCAAGACCAGGCGCACGCGAGAGGGAGATGACCAGCTGCGTGTCATCGGCATAGGACACGACACGCAACCCATAGCCTTCAACTATAGTGGCTACCGGAGACACATAAAGATTAAGTAGAGTTGGGCTCAGGGACGAACCCTGCGATACGCCCTGACCCAAGTTGACCACTGTCGAGTAGCAGTCCCCCTGCCTGACCTGGAAGCCCCGGTCCGTCAGGAAGGACTGGATCCATTTCAGAGCAGCACCCGAGATCCCTCCCTCATTCATACACTGCAGCAAGGTGTAATGTGCTACAGTGTCGAAGGCTGCGCTCAGATCTAGGAGGATAAGGGCCATAGTTTGGCCCTCATCCACCCCCTGTCTGATGGTCTCAACAGCCATGAGCAGAGCTGACTCCGTAGAGTGGCGAGGTCTGATCCCGAACTGTGTAGAGTGTAGCAGATTGGCTTCCTCCACATACTTCATCAGTTGGGTGTTCACGACCTTCTCCGCCACTTTAGCCAGATAGGGTAGCAGTGAGATTGGGCGAAGGTTCTCCATTTTCTCGTAGCTGATATTAGGCTTCTTCCGAAAGGGAAGCACTACCGCCTGTTTCCATCCTCCGGCACCGTATGTGTCCTAATGGATAAATCTAGCAGATGCCTAGGGCTCCAGGATCGTTAGGCTTTCTGTAAGCAGCTTCGGTGAGGCCGGATCCCTAGGGGAGCCCGACCTTATCGATCTGCAGATCTGTCTTAGTGTCTCCGGGGGAGGGGTAGTAAAATTCTCAAGAGCATACAATCCCCTGACTTCCCTCTCCACCTCCACAAACTCTGACCCGGTTTTAATTTCTCCCAGAAAGGATGAGTAAATCTTGGCCACTTTTTCAGAAAAGATTTCCGCAATCAGATTACAAGAATCTACTGAGCAATCCATGGGCACAGCGGAGGATTTGGATGAGGAAATTGCCGTAGAGTTTTCCGCATCACCAATTCTCCCTGCAATGTAGGCTACCTTCGCCCTTCTAATAAGTCCATGGTAGGCCTTACTCTTAGCTTTATACTTCTGCTTAGCCTGGCTCAGAAAGGCCACCGTCCACTGCCTCTCGAGACGTTTGCATTCCGCCTTTGCTCGACGCAAATCTTCATTGTACCAAGGGGCTGTTTTCTGTAAGCGTCGCCCATCATTGTTCAAACAGAGTGGGGCAGTGCTATCCAAGGCCTCTGTTATACGTTTATCTAGGTTGCTCCTAGCAGTTTCTGCGTCCATCCCACCTGGCCTCCCTCCTTTAGTTAAAACTTCATTAAGCTTTGCCTGTGAGAATTTCGCCCATTTCCGGCTTGGATAGTTGGAGAGTGGCTGATCCTTGGTTCTAGCTCCCTGAATTCGCTCCACGAAGGGCACAAAAAAGTGGTCCGACCAGGGGATCAGGACGGGGGGGGGGGATTTACCTCCACTTCCCCCCAGTTGGCAAATATAGGGTCAAATAGGTGGCCCTGCTGATGGGTGGGGGCCTTTACTCTCAAGTCAAACTGCAGTGACTAATTCCCAGCAGAAACCTGCTGCCCCTCTATCCAGTGGGTCTTCGAAATTACTGCACACCCCCTTTCTTCACTTTTTTTGATCACCACCCATTCACCCACTTTAACCTGTTACTTTGACAGACGTCCTTATATGAATTTTTTCTTTTGAGAGCTTCTATTTTCTTTGCTTCTCTCAGTTTCCAGTCTCTGTTTGACTATATCTTTCCTGACCTCAGTTTCATATCATTAACCCATGTGGGCACCACCAAGGTTTTGGGTTGTCTGCTCCTAAACAATTCATAAGGATTTTTACCAGTGATCGACTGGGGAGAAAACCACTATGCTTCTGCCCTGCTCCCAGCAGAAGAGGTCGCTCCACACGCTGCTCCCTGCTGTTCCCTGCATCGCCTGGTATCGCAACGCCCACCTCCAGACTGCTAAGTGCTCAACTCGCCTTGCTCGCTTTAACCAGATTAATTAATTATCGCACATAGCTCGTAGCGCTAGACTGCCTCGCCTGTTTATTATTAAATTATCACTGTTTTTAAAATTGATCGTAGCGCTTGACTGCTAAGGTGCGCTTTCACAATAATAAGTATCTGTGCTGTGCTGGTTTCAAAAAAGAGAGGGTACCCCACTTTCACCAGGGAACAGGGTAGGAAGACAGTTAGTCAAAGGGGAAATCCCTGGAGTCAACTAGTCCACTAATCACTATAGGCCTTTCTTGTTGTAAAAGGAAAAGGTAACAGCGCTAACCCGAACACATCCAGTTCAGGAGTAGGCCAACGACTTTATATGCCCGTTCTAAGTACGTTTTAAAAACATTTGAGATATACGACAAGTGGGCAATCGCCTGATAAACAAAAAACCAAGGAACCCCATCAAAAGGAGCTCCCTTTACAGGAGAGAGTTGTTTTTAATTAACAGAAGGCTCCAAGAACTACATCTGTAGTACCAATAAGTGATACTTCAAATAGACCCCATCTAGGAACGTTTCCTACACGGTCCCGAGGATACGGTGTATCCATCCGTTCCCCGAAACCCCAGAAATAAGAAGTCCTGAGGAAGGTGCCACGATATCAAGTGTTAAGCACCGAAACGCGTCGACGCACTGTTTGGTCTAAAAGAATCCAGTTAGGGCCGGGTAAAACTTTAGATGGGTATCACATCTTTCCACTAAAGCTTTAGAGTAACCAAATTGTCCACGGCCATTGGATCTAGTGAAATACAGTGGCAGAGATATCAAGTGGGCCACTTATACATGAGGGGTTTGTTGTGATTATGTTTAGTCTGTTGTTTATTGTGAACATATTTTGATTGTCTTTCCATTTATCGTGTACCGTAATATTGTGTTTGTGTAATACTGTTGAATAATCATTTTTATCCCTCCAAGATACTGAATCTTGGATTTTAATTGTTTCGGAAGAATTGTATGAATTTATCTTGTTTTTATTGTTGATTTAAATGTAATTTTAATAAATCTAGATTGTAAACAAGACTATTTCTTTGTGGAAACCTATTTTTATGTTTGTCCGAATACCCATGGCATACTGTGACCTTTCCTTTTACAACAAGAAAGGCCTATAGTGATTAGTGGACTAGTTGACTCCAGGGATTTCCCCTTTGACTATCTGTGCTGTGCTGCCTGCAGATTCGTGCCTGATTGTGCCGGCGCCATTACCGTCTGCATAGCGCTATTTACGAGTGTGCCCCAATCCTGAATCAATATTGCTTGCGGCCATTTTGGTTGTTGTGGCTGTGCCTCCCTGCCCTGAGCTCCACCCCAATCCCGCCTCCCAGCTGATCCCCCCCTCGCCCCTCCCCTTCCACTTTCCACATGTGACAGATGAGCTTACGCGCAGCGGTCGCGCCGAAGGTGCGCCACAGGTAAGCCCGTCTACACCCGTCCGCGCCTGGACCGCGCCCAGCGCCAGACCCCCTGGCCCCCACAAACCGCACACTGGCCACATCAAGTATGATGCAGCCACCCTCCTAGCCCTTAACCCCGGACGTACTCCCCAATGCTTCGAAGCTGCCCCAGGACGTACCCATGGGCCCTTCGCATGCCAATCCTGCAAATTCACCAGCGTCAAGACCCTTACCACAACCACTAACCCCAAACACAAGTCCGACCCTAACCACCTGCAGTGCATCCGGCTGAACACCCGCTCGGTCCACAGACACGCCACCGAACTCTGGGATCTACTTGACGTTATATCACCAGACGTCGCCTTCCTCACTGAAACATGGATGAATGCATCATGAACACCCCCCATAGCCATCCCGGACAATTACAAGATCATCCGTAAAGACCGCCCCGTCCAAACAGGAGGAGGCATCGCCATCATCCATAAGAACACAGTCAAAATCACGACCAGCTCCGACGTTAACCTTTCCACCGCTGAACACCTTCACTTCCAAGTCCACACTGACCCCAGAACCACACTCAGAGGCACCCTCATCTACAGGCCTCCAGGAACACGTAAACAGTTCAGCGAGGACATCACTGACTTCATCAGTCCAAATGCCCTCGCCTCCGAGAACTACATCCTACTAGGAGACCTCAACTTCCACCTGGAAAAGAATAACGACAGCAACACCACCACCCTACTGGATAACCTAGCCAATCTCGGACTCAAACAACTTGTTGACACCCCCACCCACATAGCCGGACACACGCTAGACCCAATCTTCACTTCCAGCAAACACATCTCCTTTGATCACACCACAGCTCTCCACTGGACGGACCACAGTTGTGTTCACTTCAGCTACAAAACCACCTCGACCCACAACCCCCCACAACCTATTCCCCGAAGAAAATGGAACAAAATCACCACCGACCAACTCCTCACATCGCTCAACCAAAACCCACCCGCCCTCGCATCGGACCCTAACCAAGCTGCCATCAAATTCAAACAATGGATCACTCACAGCGCAGACGAATTAGCACCCTTGAAAAACCATCACACCAAACAAGACAGAAAAAAGGCCCCCTGGTTCAACGATGACCTTAAAAAATCCAAGAAACTTTGCCGTACTCTCGAGAAAACATGGGGAAAAAACCCCAACCACCGACAACATTACCACCTTCAAGGCAGCCACCCGCAATCACCACCAGCTGATTCGATCCACCAAGAAATCAGCTTTCAAGAATCGACTCGACAACAATGCCCATAACAGCAAGGAACTATTCAATATCGTCAAAGAATTTACCAACCCCACCGCAGCCTCAAACGACATCTCTCCCTCCCAAGACCTCTGCGATTCGTTATCCTCCTTCTACAACAAAATTGCCGACATACATAACAGCTTCAAAAACAATACTAACGAACAATCCTCCCTACCCCCCTCAGAACCTATACCGCCCTCTAACAATCTCAACGCCTTGAACCCAATCACCACCGAAGACACCATTGGCCTTATGAATTCCATCCACTCTGGCTCGCCAACCGACCCATGTCCCCACCACATCTTCAACAAAGCAGACTCCATCATCGCACCCCACCTCCGTGATGTTATCAACTGTTCCTTCAACTCTGCTACCTTCCCAGAAAGCTGGAAACATGCCGAAGTCAGCGCCCTCCTGAAGAAACCCACAGCAGACCCCTCTGAACTCAAAAACTACCGCCCAATATCCCTCCTCCCTTTCCCGGCAAAAGTCATCGAGAAAGCCGTCAATAGCCAACTCGCCGCCTTCCTCGAAGCCAACAACTCCCTCGATCCCTCACAGAACAGCTTTTGAACCAAACAAAGCACCGAAACCGCGCTCATCGCAGCCACAGACGACATCCGAACACTACTGGACAACGGAGAAACAGTGGCCCTCATTCTACTCGACCTCTCCGCCGCCTTCGACACAGTCTGTCATAGCACCCTCATACAACGCCTCAACATCGGAATACAAGGAAAAGCGTTGGACTGGATCGTCTTGTTCCTCGCCGGAAGAACCCAGAGAGTATGACTTCCCCCATTCAAATCAGTGGCTACCGAAGTCATTTGCGGTGTACCACAAGGATCATCACTCAGTCCCACCCTCTTCAACGTTTACATGAGTCCACTCGCCTCCATCGCGCGCCAACACAACCTCAACATCAACATCATCTCCTACGCTGACGACACCCAGCTGATCCTTTCCCTCACCAAAGACCCTAACTCCGCCAAAACCAATCTTCACGAAGGTATGAAAGAAGTAGCCGAATGGATGAAATACAGCCGCCTAAAACTTAACTCAGACAAAACGGAGGTGCTCATCCTAGGATCATCCCCCTCTGCCTGGGACGACTCATGGTGGCCTTCGGCTCTGGGCACAGCACCCACACCCACAGATCACGCACGCAACCTGGGCTTCATCCTAGATTCCTCACTCTCGATGACCAGACAAGTCAACGCCGTTTCATCCTCATGCTTCAACGTACTTCGTATGCTCAAAAAAATCTTCTGTTAGATCCCCTCCGAGACAAGAAAAACTGACGGAAACACCCTATACACCGGAATTACAGCCAAATTACTGAAAAAACTCCAACGTATCCAAAACGCATCAGCGAGACTCATTTTGGACATCCCTCGCCAAAATCACATTACCGGCCACCTGAAAGACCTCCACTGGCTCCCCGTCAACAAGAGAATAACATTCCGTCTCCTCACCCATGCACACAAGGCCCTCTACAAGCTAGGGCCCGAATGCCTCAACACTCGACTATCCTTCTACACACCCACCCGCCAATTAAGATCCTCCAATCAAGGTCTCACAGCAATTCCGCGCATCCAAAGATCCACCATGGGAGGTAGATCCTTCTCCTACTTGGCGGCCAAGACCTGGAACTCACTCCCCACCCACCTCCGCCTTACACAGAACCACATCTCCTTCAGAAAAGAACTTAAAACCTGGCTATTCGATAAATAATGAACCCCATCCCCAAGCGCCTTGAGACCCTCTGGGTGAGTAGTGCGCTATATAAATTCTTGAACTTGAACCCTTCTATCATTTCCCTCCTCCAATCCAGTTGTCCTTGGCGATGGCTATGGTTTCCCTCAACACCATGTTAAAGCGCTCCATCATGCCACTAGTGTCAGGTTGATACAGAGCAAATCTTTTGTGTCGTATTGCACAGTCTTTCAAAAACTTCTTCATTTCTCTGAAGACCAATTGTATTCCATGGTCAGTGAGCATTACACTGGGTATGCCCTATCTGCCAAACAAATCATTAAAAAAAACGTATGGCATGTTTAATTTCAATCCCTTGAGGGAACAGGACCTCTAGCCTCCAAGCGTACATGTCTACGAGAATTATGGAGTATGTTTCACATCCCTCCCCATGAATAGTGCCCAAAATGTCTGGAGCAACCTCTTCCCAAGGCTGCATGGAGGATCTCTTATTTTCATTGGTTTTGCAGCCTTCACACTCATGGCACACTGCACACAATCCTGCATCACACTCTTTCCTTGAATGTCCATATCTTGCCACCAGTATGTTAACCTAAGCCTTTCTGTGGCTTTCGACATGCCTTGATGGCCACACTGTGCAAGGGAAATCAATTCCTGTCTTAAAGCAGCTAGTGGAGCCAACCTTATTCCTCCGAACAGCAAACCATCTTTTTCAGACAATTCATCTTTAACATGCCAGCACTTGTCAGTTACAGTACTACCTGTCTTTCTGACAATTCATCCTTTCTTCATCAAAGACAATATTTCTAACATGACTTTATCAGAGTTAAACTCAGTTAGCGACTTAGTTTCCATGATGGCACTACCTTCAATCCCACAAATGATTTTATCATCCTGATCATCATTTATTCCCATTTGATCACTCTCATCCACGTGCGCTAACCTTGAAAAAGCGTCAGCTACTCTGTTCTGTACCCCAGGTATATATGGCACTTCAGAGTTGAATTGTTGTAGAGCAATCACCCACTTTGTTATTCTGCTTGATACTGCATCAATCCCTTTTTTTAAAAAAAATCTCATAGAGGGACTTGTGGTCAGTGTGCACTTTAAACTTAATTCCCAACAAAAGATTCTTTAGTTTATTTTTCGCCCAATGAACCTGAAGGACCCACCTCTCTATAACAGAGTACCACAATTCAGCACCTTTAAGAGCTTGCAACAAGAATAAAACACCTTTTCAGAATTATCCCCACCTTGTTGTAGAACTGCACCGAAGTTCTTCATTTTGGCATCAGTGGTTAGTATGGAGTGGGGTCAACATTTTTCAACCCGGAGCCTTGTTCGTTCTTTCGTTTATTTCTGTAAACTCTGCTTCATACTCATCACTCCAAACACATTCCACCCCCTTACGAAGGAAATTCTTCATATTAACACAGATTTCCACAAATCCCTTCATAAACTTTTTGTAGTACTCCGCAATACCAATAAACGTTGTCAATGCTTCCTTATTGGATGGTGACTTCAGGTCCCATATAGAGTTAACAAAATCCTCTTTGGACATTATACCTTCCCCCATAATGGTGCGACCTAGGTAGTTGATTGAATTTCTATGACATTTTGGCTTTCTCCACCTTGATAGTTAGGTTAAACTTAACAAACCTTCCTAAAATCTGTTTATTCCTCCTATCATGCAAAAACAATTATTTTCCGAAGACCAGCACGACATCTTGATAAATCCTTATACCTCTGAGACCTTTCAACACCATTTCCAAGACCCTCTGAAACACTGAAGCTGCAGATATTAAACCAAAATACAGTTTAATGTATCTAAATGTTCCAAAGGGCGCAATGTAAGCTGTGAGGTGTCTAGATGTTTTGTCAAATCTGATCCGATTATAAACTGAAGTCAAGAAAATGGTGGAGAAAACTTTAGCTCCCTGAAGCAACACCAGCATGTCAGAGATAATAGACAACAAGTACTTGTCTACTACCACATTCCTATGCAATTCTCTCAAGTTGATGCATAACTGCAAAGTTCCATTGGCCTTCCGGGCTGCAAAGCTAGCCACTCCATACCTTCCACCTCCTCACCACTCCCTCCTTCTTATACATATCCATCTCCTACCTCATTTCTTCTCAAACCAACACCAGAACACTTTGAACCTTTCCACACATCAGCTTGGCTTCATCCACCAAATTGTATTCCATATATGTAGTGGCATAGACAACTAAGTTTATCTGAAAAACTAGGGAAAAACTTGCTTTCAAATCTTGCATGAAAGCCTCGTCTGTCATGCATACCCACTTCATTAACATTGAAATGTTCTTTCATTCTTATTGGTGGGCAACTGTTGGAATCAAGTACTACCCCTAAATCCCTTTGATGGAACCAACTTAATATGCTGTCCCCTTTCTGTGATACATACATTTTTGCATTTGTGTACCTTTGTTTGTATTTAATCAAACCCCAGCTTAATGGGTTCACCACCATAGGTAAACAATACAAAGATATTCCTTCACGACCTACATATTATTTCTTACAATTCCAATATACATTTCAAACATGGGCGATTAAACCAAGAATTCAATAATATATCCAACTTTTTATTTTTTTATTTTACTCTAGTATTATTCTTTTAGCATTAGTCATTTTCAATTCAATTTCAATTTATTTTATTATGTTTTGGCTCTCAACGAGGGCCACATAAAAATTCACACTACAAATACAAAACAAATACATACCGAAGAATAACATTCAATGAACACATACAAATCAAATAACATCCATTGACAAATATACAAACAAAAGCAATGTCAGACCTCTCCAATAACACATTAATAAATAGCTAAAAAACCTTTAAAAAAATTAAAAATATAGAAGCAAAACATTTCATTTGGAGGACAGTATAAAGATTGTAGAAAAATATTCACATTTGAGATACCTAGGCGGAGACATATTGGTTTTAACCATTTGAGCCGCAATAGGCGGAGTGCAGGGCAAATCAACAAGACATGCGTACGATCCTGAATACTCAGATTACAGAAATTGCACATAGGAGAAGATCCATACCATTTGGATAAAAGTAGATTTAAGGGTAGTAAATCATATCGTAAAAGAAACCATAATCTGCGAACGCCATGTGGCAAATTCCATGTAGCATAGGGTTGGGCCAACTTCATAGTATAAGAATTAAGGAGGAGATCACAACCCCCTTTTTCTTGTATTGTATTCTTATCTGTCTGAAAACATAGTTCCCACTAAGCCTGTTTTAGCAGGAATTTTAACTGTGTTGGTGAGTGCAAGAACAGAACACTTTCATCTAACTTTAAAAGAGACACAGCTCTTCTAAAGTTCCTTACTAGTCGTGAGAACTCTTTAAAGTTGCCCAATAATTCATTTTTAAGGAGTGCTCTCATCGACCTCAGCTCTAGCCAAGCAAACCACCCATCTTACCAGGGCACATAATCCCTGTACCCAGCTGCTCTTAAGACCGAAATCGAGCCTACAAGCGGCCAGTGAGCACGCGGTATTGAGGGTAGACAGGGATCTTAAGAGTTTCCCTTCAATTCTGTGACAGAAGTCCCAATGCTTCAACTCTATGAGTTCTATACCATATAGTATTGTAGCAGGAATCTTTGCCCTATACACCTCAAGTAAACAGGCGAAGTGTCTTTTTCCGGTGGCAAGATAGAGGGAATTTAAACCTTTGCCATGAGCGAGGGCTTTGCGTGAACTATGCTCGATGTGGGGCCTCTCACTCAGATTTGCCGCAATGATTTTCCCCAAAAAGGTATAGGATTTAACAACCTCTAGTTTTTGGCCACCGATATACCATCCAAAATTTTCAGAACGGCACTTCTTTTTCCCGGCAATGCACATAATTTTACTTTTAGTTGTATTAATCTTCATGAAATGGGAGACAGCAAAAGCATGAAGAGCTTGCAGCCGATTAGCGAGGCCTTTGGAGTTAAATCTAAAACAAGAATATCATCGGCATACATCAAACAAGAAATAGGGGTCCCCCCTACCACTGGAGCAATACCCTCACAGACAGACAAGGAAGCAGGCAGGTCTACAGTGTATAAGGAAAACAATAGTGGAGCCAGGAGACAGCCTTGTTTGAGGCCGTTCAAAGATGGGATTCGGTGGGAGAGACCCCTTTCGCCCCGTTGAACAACACTGCACCAAGTTTCCGTATGGAGTGCACGTACAAGATCCAATAAGTAAGATGGTAAACCGAGGGCTGCTAATTTTCTCCACAGCGTTCGACGATCCACTTTATCGAACGCCGTGGAGAAATCGATAAAAGCAGCATACACCACCCCCCCTCTCACATGAGTGTATTTATCGGATATCACATGTAGGGTGGTGAGATTGTCTAATGTGCCGTGCCCCCTACGGAATCCAGTTTGTTCGAATGGCAGGATATTGTTCTCCTCAATCCAATCGGAAAGTAATATTAGAATACATTTAGCAAAAACCTTTCCGATCGAGTCAAGGAGAGCTATCAGACGATAATTACTGGGGCTATCCCTAGTTCCCTTCTTAAAAATAGGGACCAGAATACTTCCCCTCCAGGATGCAGGTACCGTTTTAGAATCAAAGCAGGATTTAAACAATGGGTAAAGGATTTTACTCCACAGAGGGGGTTCCTGCTTCAGAACCGTCATAGGGAGTTCGTCAGGTCCCATTGCGCCGGAGGAGCACATATTCTTTATGGCCATTTCTATTGTTTCCTCTGTGGGATAATTAATCGGTCCTTTAGATGTTAAATCAGGATCACTATCTTCAGCCAAAATACCATTCCCTGCATATAGCTCCTGAATGTAAGAAGGCCATACCTCTTCAGATATAGGGATGGGGCAAGGGCTCGTTCTAGTACCACATCCCTTCCCAATTATGGACCAAAATTCTCTAGTCTTGCCATGCGCAACTGCTTCCCGCAGGTTTATCCAAACTGTATCTTCCTTTTCCTTTTTTATTTTCGCTTTTAGTCTAGTTCTCCTTCTTTTTAACCTTGATATTTCTTTATCCAATTCACCTGATCTACCTAAGAATTGCTCTCGGACTAATTTATTTATTTCCTTATTCAGGATACGCAATGCACTAGGAGAAACTACCTTTTTCCTAGAACGGCTAGCCTTTTTTACATCTAAGATAATATTCCGCATAAATTTTTCAAAATTAACAATTTCGGAACCATGCCAGTCATTTAATTCTAATATAGTTTTGCATAAAATAGCATGCACACCTGTAATGGCAGTTGGGTTCCAAAAACATCTACCTGAAGATCCATGGATAGTAACATCATTACTGTTGAGGGACCATGACGCAGTGGGCGGAGGTTTTAAAGAAATAGTTATAAGAATTATGCTATGATCACTCAAAGTTGTGGGGACTATCGTAAGATCCTGGATACAAGGAAAAATGTCATAGTCTGAGATCGCATAATCAAGAATAGAGGCACTAAAAGGGGACTTATGAGTAAATTTCGCAGGCACATCAGAAGTAAATCTCCCATTTAAAATAAGCCCCTCAACTGCCGATAATTCTTCCAGCAGAATCTTCCCTCTTTTATTAGTTACTATTTTGTCTGGAAAGAGGGATTGTGGTATAAAATATGCATCTTCTTTGGATTTATTTCTAAAAAGATTCAAACTAGCATTAGAAATTTTACAGTTCAGATCTCCTACTAGGATAACTTCAGGTGGAAATAAAGCATTTTTAATCTGACCGATATACTGGAATACATGCTTTAATAAGACGTTAAAACACTCTTCTGGAGGAATATACACATTAATAATTACAACAGAGGACTTCTTTAGATAACTAGGGAGATTTGCTATTGTTATAGCTTGAAAGAGATTACTTGGGTCAATATAATGGGAGAATCTCCAGTGCAGTTTATTAGATAACAAACAGGCAATTCCCCCTTTGGCATGACCTTTCTTGGATGGGGCAGCCGGCGCTTCCAACACATAGTAATCCTTCCCTACATAAATATTATCAGTACACCATGTTTCTTGGATGCAAATCACATTTGCTCCCAGCGAAAATAGAAACTCAAGTTTCTCTGGACTACTATGTATCCCAGCTGCATTACAAGAAATAATTTTCAATTGATTGTTAAAGATGATGAAACAATTTGGGGTTATCTGTGGTCTTAGAAGATAGGGCACTATGCAGCCAATTCCACCGATGATTGTCCTCTGTTGGAGAAGAGTTCTGGGTAAGTGGAAGTGGCAATATCTGGGAAACCGAACGCTTCCCCTTAGAGACCCACATCTTTAGATCTTTGAATGGAGAAGAGGCCCCATCTTGTTTATCACCCTTTTGTGTCATCCTATGGGGAGAATTGATATTACCAAAGCTAAAGATCGGCAGAACGTCAATACCTGTACATTGGAAATTCTCCGCTTGCTGTAGTATCAAGTTTACAATCATTTTAGAGTAAAATTTGACCCTTATACGTGACACACTATTTCCACCTAGCAAAGAGACTAGCTCAATGTCACTTGATTGAATAAGGTGGAGACTTTCCACATCACTGAAACATTTAAGTAACCATGCTCTATTTAAGGGTAAGTCTGCATCAAATAGAGGCAAAAAATCCAAAACCAAAGTGTCCACATAAGACATTGACATTTTTGGCTGGGAAGGGAGGAGTGGGCGATCGCCAACCCCGACTGCAAGAGAAAAAGGAGGAGCCAAAGGGTTGAGAGCCCCAAGATCATCCGGAATAGAGCTCCTTATCTCTATCATTGGGGAGGTACTCGGACCAAGTCCACCCTTCTGCGGTAGGTCTTCCATAGTCGTAGGCAAGGTATTGCAAATGATCTCTGGTCCGCAATATGGACGGCTGGATTCACTAGCCACATTTATGGTCATCGGGATAGAATCAGTGGCATTATCTTCATTATCAATCAAGACTATAGAATTACCGAAGATTATCCGCCTTTGTCTTTTCTTCCTGTATTTGCGCACAGGTTTCCTTTTTTTCCCTTTATTATTTCTATGTTTGCCGCTTTTTTCCTTTATTTCTTGATTATCCTCAGGTTGCTCTTTTTTATTTTCCGAGATGAAAATTGGAAATAGTTCTTGTGCCACTTTACAGCCAGAGATAGACATATTTTCTTCCTCTCTCTCCAGATCAGAATTCTTTACGCAGTTGGTCGCTGCCGTTACTGTCAGGACCGTGGCATTGTTTTCTTGAACTAGTACTGGTGCCTTTATACCGGAATTCTCTATGAGCGCATTTATTTTCCCCGTTGCCAAGCTAGTATCGGCCGCGGGGGAGGGGACGCTCCTCATTTCAGGGGCCTTTTGCAGCAATGTATTCAGTATTTGAGTAACAGAGTCCAAGATGCAATCAGAACTACCTACAAATTTGCCCAAAGAAGTAATATGGAGGCTAGCAAATGTTCCAGAGCAATCAGAGATTCCGATATACTAGGTTTTTCGCCAGCCGCAACAGGAGGACAAATTCCAGAAAGATTGAGATCCGGGCTCCTGGAGACATTTAGCAACGCAGACATATCCTGCCCATTTATAGAAGGAGTACTGCTATATAACAATAGCCCAGATGGAGTGGCACCCACTGAAGGCTTAATAGTTTCTAAAGCCTCCAAACTACCTGCCTTTACGTAACGGCCACAAAGTTCAAGGTCAATGGATAACAGTGAGGAATCCCCACCTGACCGAACGTTCGGGGAAGAGGCTTGAGGAGCTGATGAATTGTTCGCTTGTTTTCCTTCCATGGAATGAGCGAGAAGCTCAATATCACCATCATCTTCAGAATGCACAAGACAGGTCCTCGCAGTGGTTTCTATTTGGAGTGGATCTATCATCAAGGAGAGGGGTATCGGATTAACAACCACTTGTGTAGGGCCCTCCTGTGCAGCAGAGAATAAGGCTTCCTTTTCAACCACAGGTGATTTCTTGTCCACTGGTTTTTCCCATAGTTCAAAAAGCTGACATTGTCCCTTTAGTAAGTGATTATTCACTGATTTATTTCGAAGGGGGTTGGATTTTGTTTTAGCACAAGTCCTTCCTCCCACTAATCTCCCAGAGCGAAGTTTCTTTGTCATCCTCTGCAGTATTTTCCCACAGGAAGTCGTTTATAGAGCAATGTACGTCCAGAGAGAGTGAGCTTAAAAATATAAATGAACCATAAAATAGGTTGGATAATGGAGATAAGTCTGAGGCTGCCTTACAATCGGTGTCAATGGAGCAAGAACAGCTCTTTAACTTCACGAGGTGTCGCTTCGTTGTAGCCACAGAACATATATTGATCAACAAATGTAAATAACCGGGCCAGCCCAGCCTACCTCAGTCACCGAGGGCCACAGAGGGCCCGCCCTTTGCCCGGGCTTAGCCCATGCGCGTCCCGCGGTGCGGGGGAAGCGCCGGTGATATGAGCACCTCCGTGCGCGTCACCTGGCATGTGTGGGCGTGTCCGCCGGGAACTCTGGGAAATGTAGTCCCCCCGCTCGGCGGCCGCGAGTTGTAGGCGGCGGCGGGGGCGGACCAGGTGCCCAGGTGAGGAGCGCTCGTTTAGCGCAGCAGCAAGATCAGGCCAGGTAAGGAGCGCTAGTTTAGCGCAGCAGCAAGATCAGGCCAAGTTCTCCAATATAGTCAGGATTTCGTTTTGGCTCCTCGATAGTGTCATTTTCAACGTTATCAAAAATACATATTTCTTACTTCACAACCACAGACTCGATACTGCTTTTGTTTTTCCTCCACAGCTGGCAACTAAACGTGCTGACTTATGGCTTCCTATTACATTGTATTTAGATAAATGTGCACTTCGTTCTTTCCGCCCTCGACCTGCGCAGCAGGAAGTACCTAAACCTCCTTGATACCCTTCACATTACTTTCTATTTAATCATTCTATTTTACTGCATAGCCATATTTGCATTCTATTACATTACCTATTTATTGTGCCCTTTATTTTTTATGCTTTCTCCAAAATGATTCACCTTTATATTTTGTATGTTGTATTGATTTTGTTGCATTGCATTGCTCTCCTTTTTATTGTTCCATCATTGTAAGTTTTTATTTCCCTCCCCCCCATTCCCTTCTTATTATTTCTTCACCATTGCTCCCTTATAGTTCTGTCCCTGATTTGTATTATTACCATGCTTTTCTTTAATAAACTTGATTTTGAACTGAAAAAATACATATTTCTATTATTCACAACAATCTCTAATACAAAATTATTTTCCACAATTATAATATGTTCACACCCAGGTAGAGAACTGATTTATACACACACACATTACGTCCACATCCCATTCGCAATCTAAATAGCTATCCTAGTTAACCCGTTCAGTTGATTTCAGTCTCTATAACCCTATACTGGGCTGCTGCTAAATAGTAGGATTTTGAAAGGACTTGGTCAAGCGTGAATGTGAAAGTGAGCTTTCAACTTCACTCTGAATTAATCTCTTATTTTATTTGTAATAAACATACATATGTTGGTTACATTTCTCCAAATTTTCTTCAACAAATATGATACAAAAAAGCCATACATTAAATACACCATTGCTTTATACATATTCACACACATTCATTTCTACCAATCATTCTCACACACACACACATCTTCAACCATTTATAATCAACAAGCATCAAAACACATATATATACACACATTTACATATACATTACAATTTGATATAAGAACCATAGCATACAGTATGGCTTTTTTGTATCCTATTTGTTGAAGATAACATTTGGTGAAATTTAACCAACATATGTATGTTTATTACAAATAAAATAAGTGATTAATTCAGAGTGAAGTTGAAAGCTCACTTTCGCATTCAGTTCAAATCAAATGTGTTTAAAGAAAAAAGGAAAGACTCAGTAGAACACTATCAGAAAGGGGACACCATTTACTAACTTACAGCCATAGCCGAGTGCGATAGCATAGCCAACTCCCAGAGCGAAACCCCAGAGCGACATACCATGAATACTGTTGCCAATCGCCAACATGCCCACTTTTACACTTATACAGGCGATTACCCTCTGCTTTGTTGTGATTAACACCAATCAAGATTTCCCCAACCTATAATCTTGTCACTCACCTTCTTTGATCGGCGTATCCGTCCCCAAAATATGTGCCACAGTACTCTGGTCTCTCAAGCAGAAGATTGCTAAATGAGCAGCACAACAACACCGCATTTATACTCGGCAAATCTTGAAAAGAACGCGCGCAAAATTCACTACACTCCTCACCTGGTGAGTTCCTAAAAACAGAGGACGGACTCAACCACCTCTATTTCAGAGGACACCACCTTGGTTGAACAAACAACTCTCTAAACTTCAATGAAGGTGCATGCATCCTGCGTAATTCACATCAACGGCGGACTGTCACGCTAAACCCCATAGGTGCAAGGCCTGATGTCCATTTAATTTAAAAAAAAATAATTCCTATGCTTTTTAAGATATAATTTGTCCACAATCAAAAATCTGTATCACTATCACTGTGCGAATTAGGCTCACCTCTGATCCCAAACACCTTTCCTTTGAAACCCTCCATTCTGCACACATAGGCAAAGTGACCTTTTTTCTTACAGTAGCTGCACGTCGCTTTACCCAGTGGGCAGCCCCTGTCATTTGCCATATGACCAGGTGTTCCACAGCGAAAACATTCTCCTTGGAAGGTGTTTTTCTTTTCTCCTTTGTAACTACCTCATTTCTCTTTAAGCTGCTCTTAAAGCCATGCACACTTTCTGATTTCCCCTTCTCCTTCTTAATAACCTACACACATTTAATTGAGTGTTTAATGTTTTAGCTATTATCAATACCTCATCTAAAGATGTTTCGCCTTTTTGCCACAGTTCCTCCCCCACTTTCTCAATGTTGCAGCCCAAAATAATTTGATCTCTTATTCTTTCATCTATTAAGGGACCACATTTACAGGAGGAGGCTAACTTTTTTAGAACAGTGACATCATTCTCAACACCTTCACCACACTTCTGATTTCTTTTCCCAAAATGATACAGTTCTAGAATTATGCTGAGTTTTGGCAGATAAAGTCGATCTAACTCAGGGGTCCCCAAACTACGGCCCACGGGCCAAATCAGGCCCGTCTAATGAAATCAAGTGGCCCTCCTGGTGCGTCCAGATCCACAGGGTTATTCAGTGTTATTCTTACGTTCTGTTCTCGGACACATGCGCAGATCGAAGCTGAAGCTGCCTGCCTGCGAGTACTTGACTGGACGGCGTACGCGCGCGTCTTGCGTCACGCGTATCTGTGCGTGGCGGTTGCGCGCGAAGAGTCTGGTGTCAGGCGAGGAGACCGGGAGGGGCGCGGAAGCCTTGTGAAATTGTGAGCCGGTGGTTGCGCGCGAAGAGTCCGGTGTCAGGCGCGGAGACCGGGAGCTGGAGAAATTGTGAGCACTGTGAGCCGGTGAGTTTGACCACGGGTGGAGCGGGCAGCAGTGAACGAATGAGAGGTCCATGGAGGCTGGGGGGGTTTATATAGCGCAGACTTTTACAGAAGCAAAGGTGTGATTAGCCGGCTGGGAGGGAGGGGGGGAGGGGGAGGGTCCATGGAGACTTGTTTATATAGCGCGGACTTTTACAGAAGCAAAGGTGTGATTAGCTGGCTGGGAGGGAGGGGGGGGGGGGGAGGGTCCATGGAGACTTGTGTAATTAATGTGCCGGTGTCAGGCGCGGAGACCGGGAGCGGCGCGGAAGCCTTGTGAAATTATGAGCACTGTGAGCCGGTGAGTGAGACCACGGGTGGAGCGGCCAGCAGTGTACGAATGAGGGGTCCATGGAGGCTGGGGGGGTTTATATAGCGCAGACTTTACTAGAAGCGAAGGTGTGATTAGCTGGCTCGGAGGGAGGGAGGGGGAGGGGGGGAGGTTCCATGGAGACTTGTGTAATTAATGTGCGTTTTTCATGTAGCACGGACTTTCCCGGAGGCAAAGGTGTGATTAGCTGGTGGGGTGGGGGTCCATGGAGACTTGTGTAATTAATGTGCGTTTTTCTTGTAGCGCGCAATGCTGGGTACAAAGTACAAGTGGAGTAGACTAGTTATAATACTGCAATAAATGGAGGACACAAGATCAAACGTTACTTGGGCAGTGGTGGCATTTGTGCAAGTATCGCGCAATGCTGGGTACAAAGTACAAGTGGACTAGACTAGTTATAATACTGCAATAAATGGAGGACACAAGAACAAACGTTACTTGGCAGTGGTGGCATTTGTGCAAGTATCGTAAGCGAACAAGAGGTAGCAAATGGTCAGTGTGTTACAAGACAAAAGTGATGTGTGCATGTTACAAAAGAGTACCAAACACAGAAGGATAATACTGCAATAAATGAGGGGGAGGGAGTGAGTGGGGAGGGTTGCTGCAGTGTACAGGAGGAAAGGGGGTGTGGGAGAGGGGAAGGTGTTGTCAGATACCATGGATGTGTATTCTGAATATACTAGCTTGGACAAAGGGCTATCTTTTTTGCTCTAGTTGATTTTTTAGAAATGCGGTCATGGAGTTGTCTGCCTGTGGTGAATTGTATCCATGCCAGACAGGTGTGAGGCGATAGTGTGGAGAGGTCTTTCCATTTAGATTAGAAAGAGTGAGTTTGTGATCACTTGACACAAGTCTATCCCAAAGAAGCCCACGTAAGAACTGTGTGCCCATTTTAATCAGGTCTCCCTTATTTCCCCTACCAGCCCGAGAAGAACGAAAGAAAGGCAGACAACAAAATGTCAAAACTGTTGGGGAAACAGAAAATAGATTCAGAGTGCAGAGTTTTTAAACAGCAGTGGACAGATGACTATTTTTTTGTCCAGTGCAAGGAAAAGGCAGTTTGTTTAATCTGCGAAGAAAATGTGGCGGTGTTTAAATAATTTAATATCCGCCGACACTATGAAACCCGCCATGGAGGGCAGTATGCTAGCTTGCTGGGCCAAGTGAGGAGAGACAAGGTGGCTAAGCTACAAAAAGGATTTGCCGCCCAGCGAACCTGTCATCCGTTCGGGCCAGCTTCAAGGTAGCTAAACTGATTGCAAGCTGTGGAAAGTCGTTCTGTGATGGGGAGTTCATTAAGAAGTGCTTGAACACTGTCGCGGAGTAGGTGTGTCCGGACAAGAAAGATGCCCTGAACGCAGTAAGTCTGTCCGCATCTACAATTACCAGGCGAATTGAAGAAATGGGGCATAATGTACATGTCCAGCTGAAAGACAAAGGTAAAGATTTTGAGTTTTTTCCATTGGCAATGGATGAGAGCAATGACGTGCAGGACACAGCACAACTGCTGATTTTTATTCGGGGAGTTAGTTCAACTTTTGAAGTGTCCGAGGAGATGGCAGCTCTACAAAGTCTCACAGGTACTACGACAGGAGAGTATATTTTTGGTAAAGTACGCCAAACGATGGAAGACTTGGATTTGGCCTGGGCTAAGCTGGCTAGCATCACAACGGACGGTGCTCCGAGTATGGTTGGTGCGTCGCGTGGGCTAGTAGGGCGCATAAAAAGAGAAATGGAGGAACGAGGACTCACCCCCCCACTACAAGTCCACTGCCTGATTCACCAGCAAGCACTGTGCTGCAAAGTTCTGAAGTGGGAATCTGTCATGAAGGTGGTTGTGTCTTGCATAAACTTTATCAGAGCAAACAGACTAAAACACAGGCAGTTTCAAGCTTTTCTATCCGAGCTGGAGTCTGCCCATGGAGACGTGCTTTACCACGCGGAAGTCAGATGGTTAAGCCGGGGTAGAGTTTTGAAGCGCTTCTATGAGCTGCTACCCAAAATCAACACCTTTCTCCTGACAAAGGGAAAAACTTTCCCAGAGCTGACCGACATGGAATGGAAATGGGACCTTGCCTTTTTAACAGATGTCACAGAAATTTTAAACGGCCTCAATTTACAGCTGCAAGGCAAGGGAAAATTAATCAGTGACATGTATTCCCACATCAAAGCATTTGAGGTTAAAATGGCGCTGCTTGTTGGACAAGTGCAAAAACAAGACTTCACCCATCTCCCTTCTACTCAGAGCCTCTCAGCTGAGGAGCCAGCGGTCCCGTTTCCAACCAAGAAGTGCAAAGACGCACTGGAAATGCTGAGAGCGGAGTGTAGTATTGTGAGATGTAGTCTAGTGGTTGGGGGGTGGAGTCAGAGGGAGGAGCAGGAACAGGAGGAGCCGGGGTACAGGAACCAGGGGACAGTTAGAGTAGGGACAGGAGACAGGCTGGATGTGTATTAATAAAGCTCCAGTATCAATACCCCATAGTGTCTGTGGTCATTGTAGCAAGATGCTACAACTGGCGACGAGGGTGGGATAGACAGAAACCCACAAACCACAGCACCTCGTAAAGCCACCCTGTCCCCGCAGCGTCGAGGAGCGAGCTCCGCTGCTGAAACAAGTGGGCGCCGAGAAGAGGAAATCGGCGGTAAGTGACCTCGGCCCCAGAGACGCGGAGGAGCCCCGAGAGAGTCACGACAGCGAGCGCTGCAACGCTCGGTGCATGAAGACATTTCGCGCCGAAAGCGCGAGTCACGCTGGATGCGTGCAACTTGGCATCCTAGGAAAACAGGAGTCGGGAGCCCACTCCGACCCTGTCCAGCACCCCAGATCGAGACCAGAGTCCCCCGACGTCGAGGACACTGCCCCGAGAGCCCGGTGACAAGCGCCGCATGGCCGGCGTTTGAAAGACGTTTTCGCGCCAAAAGAAAGCGTTGGAATTGCCCCAGTGACGCCGACAATAAAGAAGGTACTGGGAGCCCACCCCAGCCCTCCTGAAGTGACTCGTGAATGTGGAGGGGGTCCCAGAAGCCAAGTGACTCCTGCAGAGACACCGGAGGGAAAGTGCAGAGTCGGCCGACATCGGGTCTCACCCCCGATGCGTGAGAGACGGCGAGCGGCTGACGGGAGAAACCGGAGCTCGCCCCTGGCCTACCTGTAGGGTGAGAGTGGCCTCGAAGCTGAGCTGCGGAAATCCTGGTGATCCAGTGAAGAGACCATCGGTGAGTGAGCTAAGGAGTGCATGAGAACCAAGACCTCGTTTAGAATGAGAGTGCATGGAGGCGGCCATCTTAGAATCAGGCGCCTTGGAGGACATCACTAAGCAGTACCTGCGCAGCCATTTTGAAGTCAGGCAACCCAGAGAGAGACCCTGGATGTCCAGAGAGCGGCCATTTTAAAGTCAGGTGTCACCAAATAAACAAGCTTTGGCAGACCAGAGCACTTGAGGACAACAAGCACAAGCTAATGCAAAGCCAACCAGATAAATAAACAAGCACAAGTTGGTGCAACACTAAATGCAGGTTTGACAAAACACCGAGGTACCTGAGAAAAAAAACAAGCATTGGCGAAGACCAAACAAGCATTGGCGAAGGACAAACAAGCATTGGCGAAGGCCAAACAAGCAGTGGTGAAGGCCAAACAAGCATTGGCGAAAACCAATCAAACACTAGCAAAAGCAAGCAAGCATTGGTACATGCAAATAAACAAACATTGGTATATGCAAATAAACGAGCGTTGGCGAAGGCCAAACAAACATTGGCAAAGACAAGCAAGACAAGCCTTGGTATGTGCGAATAAACAAGCACTGGTAAACACCAGGAAATAGGCATTTGTAAGGCGAATAAATAAGCGTGGATAACGGCGCGTGAACAAGCCTTGGCAACAAAAACAGAACCAGCACAAGCAACCACAAGAGTGACTTACCACACATGCATTGACAAAAACAAATGTCAGCACGGGTGGAAACGCGAACATTGAGAAACGCAAGCGAATGCGCAGTAAGACGTCACTGAGCACAAACCGAAGAGCGCCGAAGGGAGAAGAGCTGCTGGGCAGAACTGCAGAAGATCCAGAGGAGGGCAGTCCTACAGAGGACCCCGGAGAGAGTAGAACCATCCAAGTTCATTCATCGGCGCATACAGTGATGGTTCCAAAGACTATCAATTCCTAAGCAAACGACAAACCAAAGACCTTGAACAGAATCTCCCTCTTTCATGGCGGGAGGAGACGTAACACAGCGGGTCACTCCGCACGTTGAACTACCGCCCTCAGCGGTGCAGACTGATGATTGGATCTCGGATCTCAAACGACACTGGTGGCTCGAAGCATTGGAAGATTTCTTAAAAGCCAATGGTGAGCAAAGAGAGAGAAAATGTCTGATCCTACTCCTCCGTCTGGTGGGTCCTGAGGGCCGATGCCCAATCAGGACATTTTCCAAAGAGGAGACAGAAATCTATAAAAGACTCCAAAGGGAGCTCTGTGCCCATCTCAACGCACAGACAGATGTGGATCATAATCGCATGGTCTTCAATACAGCACGGCAGGAACCAGGCGAACCGTTGCCAAATTTCATCACTCGGTTGCAAAGTCTGGTACGAGGCTGCCACTTCGACACTTTTACAAATGAGGATGCGGTTCGACTGCGTATAGTTGAAGGTTGCACAAACCCTGACACAAAGCGCAAGATCCTGCAAGGGCATTGGTCGTTAAAGGAAATCATCAAGAAGGCCGAAACTGGAATGCAAATCAAAGCAAGAGGCGGATTGAAGGACGTGCGTCCGAGAGCAAACCATCAAGATACCTAGGAAGATAGAACTCAGAAAACAAACAGAACTGAAAGGAGAGAGAGGGAAGGCAGACCAGCAAAAAGACAACGGGAAAGATACAGTGACAAAGAAAGTGACAAGGATTACTCAGAGTCAGATTCCTCAGTGTCCGACTACTCAAAGTCAGTGTCCGACTACTCAAAGTCAACCAAGGATTACTCGGAGTCAGATTCCTCAGTGTCCGACTACTCAAAGTCAATCAAGGATTACTCGGAGTCAGATGACTCAGAGTCAACCATACAAAAGACAATTGCAAGGAGCTATTCACCCCCCAGGAGTTCCTCAAGGAGTCATGCAAAGTATGACACGCAGTACTCTGATGAGGAAAGAGTGTCAAGTGGGACAGATCACACTCCTGGACAAGAGGGCATCCAGCACAACAAGTGGGAGAGAAAGACAAACCACAGAAGAAGGGGTCGCACTGGTCAACACCGGACGTTGGCGCAGGAACATCAGTCACCAAGCAGTGAAGACGAGTCCAAGGAAACATGTGGCAGGAGAACGCACCTTCCCCGAATCAGAGGTGTTAGAGCATCAAACAAGCGAGAAGGAGAAACAGGTCGCACAAGACGGACTGATACTCCACAGCAACAAACCAGAAAAGATCCCTGCATCCATGGCTCCCGTGACAACGAAGAAACGGAGAGGAAATCGTCAACTTCAGACGAGAAGGACAAAGAGGCAAAAGCTTGGGATCAAGCACAAGGAACAAGCACAGGATCATCAAACAACCTCTCAAATGAGACAGCATTGAAGATGTTCCAACAAAGGCACACAGAGAAGCATCTCAAAGACAATTCAAAGGGGAAGAGCAATTCGTCATGGACTACGGAATTCAAAAATCCATTACCAAAGACAGTTTCAAAGAAACGTTTGAGAAGGAGTGGGGAGAAGGATCTCTCTGACGCGGAGTGCACATCCATCCGATCCTGGAAGACTATGGAATTCAAAAATCTATTACCAAAGACAGTTTCAAAGAAACGTTTGAGAAGGAATGGGGAGAAGGATCTCTCTGACGCGGAGTGCACATCCATCCGATCCTGGAAGTCGACAAGAGGCTTCTCTGACCCAGAGAGCACGTCTGTTCGATCCCGTGAGTTGACCGAGTCATGGTCCCGACGACAGCCATGGCGTCAACCACCCGAACGCACCATGGAACCAAAGGACATCTCTCCCGTCAAGAGCAACATGTCACACACTAAGGTCTCTGAATACTCAGTCAGGCTACAATACAACCTGTCATGTCAATCACAAGTACATCCGGACATAGATCAGACACCGTCACCCCTGAAGGGGTCCGCGAGACTGACTCAAAGGACCCACAAAGGGAAAACAGAGACAGTGGACCTTAGACACCGACGGGAAGGGACCAGCCAGTCACTCCGCAAGGAAAACCGGATGTGTCAGTAGAGAAAGATCTTCAGATAAGAGAGAAACATGCCGATACACAGACAGCTCACGAGTCCACCAGACAACCCGAGGCTGTGAATGAGTTATCTAATCAAACCAAGATAGTCTCGTCAGATAGCACCGCACTGTCTGGTATACATGACCCTGAATTGGAGGACAGTGTTGCCCTCAACCGGACAAGACAAACAGAAGTAAAAGTAGATGCGGGTGCTTGGAAGGGGACCAGAACATTATCCACTCATGAAAGAGATCAGGCATCTGAACCAACGGTAGTTACACCACTGGAAGGAGACATGCCGACTGCGGAATGTGAGAGCAGACAGTTCACACGCAACATGATCAAGAATGCCCCGATTAAGACAACAGAAAGATTGACCAAAGTCAAGCCCACCGCTGATTCGACACTACTGAGGCTTGAAGAACAGGCTGTCTGCCAACCCATGTGGTGGATTGAAGAACTGCGAACACTGAGGACATTAAGCTCATTTTGTTAAGAAAGGGGGAGATGTAGTATTGTGAGATGTAGTCTAGTGGTTGGGGGGTGGAGTCAGAGGGAGGAGCAGGAACAGGAGGAGCCGGGGTACAGGAACCAGGGGACAGTTAGAGTAGGGACAGGAGACAGGCTGGATGTGTATTAATAAAGCTCCAATATCAATACCCCATAGTGTCTGTGGTCATTGTAGCAAGATGCTACACGGAGTTCAGTATGCGGTTCCGTGAGCTTCATGCCCATGTTAAAGAAATTCGCATATTCCAGAACCCTTTTACTGCCGACATTAATGACACCCTGCCTTCTCTTCAATTTGAACTGGCTGAGTTGCAGACCTGTGATGTGCTGAAAGACGCATTCAATCCCAACTGTCTACTAGAGTACTATGTTTCCCTCCCAAACAAGACCTACCCCAACATCCGAAAGCACACTATGAAGATGTCCACAGTTTTTGGGAGCACATATATCTGTGAGCAAACTTTTTCACGCATGAAGCTGATAAAAAATCCGACAAGATCAAGACTCTCAGATGAACACCTGCATCAGTCTCTGAGACTGGCTGTAACTGGTATGGAACCTGACATCAATCTCCTCACCAGTCAGAAGCAAGCCCACAGCTCACACTGATCTGGTAAGCCTGCTTATTTCAGTAACTATGAATATGAAAAAATGTCAGTATAGTAATTCTCTTTTATAGGCAACATGTTTCTTGAACAGTGATGTCGCATACAAAATGAGACTGCAGCATGTCATCTGCTGATGGGCTGCTTGTGTTTTTTATCTGCCATTCCTGAAGGGCCTGCATGCTTCCAGGACCACCCTAAAGTCAGCCTGTTTCTTACAATTATTCTGTATTAATGTTATATTATCATCAGCTTTTGGTTTTATTTGCGAATCCGATCTATATCAAGGAGTATCTGTGGTAGTTAAAATAAACACGAGTAGACTTTCTATTACAGTGCCTGTTCTATTACTTTTACTTTTTGCAACAGGTGGCGCCAAGGCCAAGTGAAGGGCAGCTGCAAAAAATGTCATTATAATCACTACAATAAAAAATTGGTTGTCACTTTGGCGGCGGCCCATATCATTTCCTGTTATAAGACTGACCCCGGCCCCTCATCACAGAAAGAAAAGTTGATGTGGCCCCCGCCTAAAAACGTTTGGGGACCACTGATCTAACTTAACTATGCAGACTTCCTACTCATTTCAATCTTCATCAATAACATCTGGCAAATGATCAAACAAGTCTTGCCCTTCAGGACCTAAATGCTGTAAAAGCAGGGCAGTTTTTTGTTCTGAGCTTAGTGATGCCCGCAAACCTTGGCATAGCGCGCAAACACTTTCCTCCACTTCTGCCATTTAATTGGTGGATCTCCTGGTGCAGCTAAAAAAATGGTGGTGCAGTTACATTTTGCATGATACAGTCCTATGAAGAGATGCACACACAGCAAACATTAAATAACAGAAGTAACGCTAAACCGAATGCTCAATCTCAATAAATATGACCTTACATTTTTTTTACCCCCAATGTGTGCACAAATGAAAGACATTTTTCACAACAACCACTCAAACATCATAAACAGTTCTGCTTAGTCAATTGTTTTATCCTTTCCTCCACAGTTCGTACATCTCAGTTTTCTGCAGCTTTGGAATTTCCTTGAGACGCTGTCACCAACCAAAATCCTGACACCATCCACCACGACACCATCCAAGATCCTCACAGAATGCCAAGGAACCAAAGAATCACGTGATGCCGCCTCTTTCTAGGGTGCACTTAGTCACTCCGTCTCTGTGAAAAAGTGTTGGCAGATGATCGGTGGCCTGCCGCTCCCAAATATAAACCAGGGTGCTAGACCCAGCACTCACCTGCTAGCAAATGTTGTTTCTAAATAATGCAACTGCGCGACTCAGGAATACACTTCCTTATTGATATTATTGGGTAATAATGAATACAGCGCACATTAGTAGTAATTCAATGAACGAGTAACATCACCAAGCCACAAGGCATCCAGGAGGCTGTATCGACGGACACCATCAATCCGCAGGACCAGAGAACAGATGCAAGCTTAAGCACCATTAAATGGTATGTGCAAAATTTGCTAACAGCAATGTGGCCCAGCAAGAAAACAAATCCACGGCAAAAGTCAAAGCACATACAAATGTACAGTTCTGCCCTTCCCTGATTGCCGCAGTGGGCCAAATCTACAGTCAATTTTAAATGTACAGGGTCAGTGTTTAGAACAACCATTAAGGAATTGACAGTCACCTCGCAGGGAACAGCTAAGCCTTATCTTCCTTTTCTCCTCAAGAGCTCACACTTTGGCTGTCTATCATTTCAAAGATTCGTAGGTAATCATAGTCGTATGACTAGACACCCGCCAATGTCTCCCACGCCAGGTAATTCCTGAGCACTACTAATGTTGAGACCTCCCAATAACCGCCTCAAACCTCCTCTGGAGGGCTTAGTCACATCGTTCATCGCCAGTGTGACTAGTAGCCACCTAAAATATTCCAGGACCAGGACACTGAAAGAGGAATTAGTTTATTGGTTACAGAAGGTCTCATCCACCCTCAACAATAGCTGCTCAGCAACTCACTGGAAAGATCACTTTCACCACATTATAAAGGATTTCACGACATTCCACAAACAGTGTAATGCCTACTCATATATAGATGGGGCAGTCTTTAACAGAGTAGTAAGGTATATTACATATAGTCTCCTCAGATGCAAGTGTGAAAGGTATTGGAGCAGTTCATTCTCAAGCAAAGTCTAAAATAAAGCAAGTAGCAACTGTGTTTGCATCACAATCCCTCCATCCAATGATCAATAGAGTGGGAGATATTAGCATGTGAGTGGGATTTACAGCATTTCTGGCAATTTTGAGCACCAAACTGGTGTTTAGAAGCAAACATAGACCCTTGACTACAGGTTTAACCACCAGTGGATTGATGTATGCGTGTCCATGCATTGGAAGCCTTTTTATACACCTATGAGAGTACAATCACAATATTGAGTGTATGCCAAGTGCTATCAATGGCATTGCAGATTTCTTAAGTAGAATGCCATTATCAATGAGTGCCCCTGGGGTGGTTGGGATGAATTTCAAGTTTCTTGGTTTATCAATAGAGAACTTACAAATAGCAAGAAGGAGTAGAAGAAGAGCGATGAGAAAGATTTAACCCTGCGTGAAAAAGAAGCATATCTAGAAAAGGTTTGAGGTCACAGCAAGGGTACAGTTGGTGATAAGAAAATGTTTTGGAAGGGAAAGACACATTGATAGTGGATAATGTGTTTTTATTTAGAAAGGGCAGAATTGTAGATCCCATGGAAGTAGAGTCCTTACTGTTTTGCCAGGAAGTGCATTTTGGAATTATAAAACAAAGAGTAGATTCAAGCAAATACAAGCATTGATGGCTTTGGGGTTGCCGAGAAGTTCTCATGGAGCGTCCGCAATGGCAAAACTGCATTGGCTTCCCATAAGGCAAAGGATTCATTTTAAGGCCCTCTGTCTTGTTTTTAGGGCTCTCCATGGAGCTGGCCCAGCTCCCCTGCAATCTAAATTTGCCTGGTATACCCCATCCAGACAACTTTGATCCTCTGACGCTAAACTGGTAGTTGTTCCTAGATTTAGGAAGGTCAGAGCCGGTGGCAGATCCTTTGAAGTGACTGCCGCCAGACTGTGGAATACTCTCCCTATCGAGATTAGGCACATCAGTGAACTCCTCCCATTCAGAAGGAAGATTAAAACTTGGCTATTCCCTTGCTAGCCTGTTCTCAGTCCTGTCTCTTCTTATCTCTCAGCGCCAGGATGCCTGCAATGGTGATAGTTGCGCTTTACAAATGTCTAAAATAATAAATAAATAAATAAATGTATAGCATTGTGTCCGTAATTGTCTTCAAAGTGAAAGTCTGACAAATTGTAAACTACTCTTAAACCCCCTTTATGTCCTATTAGAAGTTATAAAACGCTTTGGGATAGTTTGGCCATTGATATTATGGGTCTCATAAATGAAAAGGGCGTGACAAAAGATATAATAGAGCCAGAGGCGTAGCACAGGGGGTGTGTTTGGGGTGTTGCACCTCCCTAAAACATGTATTTTGTACTAAATAGTTGGGTTCAAGTGGTTTAAGTCTGGTAACGTTAAGTGGCTGTTGGTTCTCACCTGGGATTTCTACATACCCACTCTGACAAAAATACACACACTCTCTCGTCTTATGTTTTGAAGGCCTTAATAAATGTTGTTTGTTTGGAAATGTGTTTGTTGGAAAAATTGAAGCTCCCTCCCTTACTCGCCCCTCCACCCCCCCCTCCACCCCCCCCCCCCAAACATTCTGAGCGAGCTCCGCCCCTGAAGAGAACTACTGGGCAGAATTCGAAATTGTCAAGCAAGGCATAACTGAATAAAACCATAACACCGCTCTGTATCACCTTAATGGTGACCGGGTAGTGGAGAGGTTCAATGGAGTAATAAACAGTATGACATAGTTGGTCTGAAGGAACAGAGAAAACTAAGGGAAAATGTCTAAAGTGTGTAAGGGGCTTACTCACTCAATTAAACTACAGGATACAATTGATTTGTGATTATCAGAAGGAGTGTATCATACCGAAAGCATAGCGTAAGGTGGATGATTAAATCTAGAAGTGTGGAATGGGCCCCTGATGCTGTCAAAGAAAGGACTGATAATGCATAGTTTCTTTACAAAATGTAGACAGACAATGGCAGAGTAAAATACTTCAATAGCCATACAGGTAAATGGCTAAGAGTAAAATGGAGTCGAAAAGCGGGAAAGGGAAAAAAAATCTTAAACCGATTGATGGTGGTTGAAACTTTGAAGAATTCAGCATAATTGAGTAATGTCAAAGTTTGGCATGTTGGTAGTCTTGTGGCCCCATGCAAGGGAACCTTTGAAACCAGGGATATTCTGGAGGAGGTTGGTGGCAATTAATGGTGGTCAAATAAATCCAATAATAATCAACAGAGAATCGGAGGACAATCTACACTGAATTAGAGAAAATGATAATGTAGTTGGAGCTGCCTCACTGAGGCCTTTCGCAAAAACAAACATTACACGATTTGAGTTACTACCATCGCATGACAGCAGTAAGATGTATAAGAAAAGGGCTAGATGTGGAAGAGTCATTGCTGCCCCAAAAAATACAATATGTGTGTGATTGACTCCAACCATACATAAGTATCCTGTCATGTATATTTTTATTCCAGAGTGGTCTTTATTCTGATACACTCACATCTGTAAATAGTTTAATAGTTTGAAGGCCTGATTTAGAGTATGACAGAAGGGTTGTCTGTCATAAATGTGATGCAGTACCCTGTCAACGAAACTCCTGGGGGCCTATTAGGATGACTTTGTCCGCCCGTCATCCTACCGGGGTTTGGGACCACCCGCTACAGTGGCGGGCACATCCTGCATTTTTAGCATTGTGGCGATCAGTGCTCTCAGCACCGCCCGCTACAATGCTAAAAATGCATTAATGCATTTGCATAGACAAAGCGGCAGGCACCTCGCGGTGCCAGCTGCTTTGTTTATGCAAATGCAGGGGGGTACCACAGGTACCCCCGTGTGCACCCCCCACCTCTCCTTCACTCTGGGGCCCACAGGGGGCCCCCAGAGTGAAGACTGCATGCCTTTCCATGGCGTCATCGCCGCCGCGGAAAGGCATCTAAACAAGCCCATCATAATATAGCTGGCGGAGTCTATTAGACACCGCCACCATATTAAACCTTTTCCGACCCGGTCGCGAAAAAAAGGCGGACAGTCTTTCCGTCCGCCGCAATCCCCCCCCGCCATCCTAATATGGCGGGGGAATTTAGGTGCGGATGGCGGGCGGATTGCCCCCGCCAGGCTGGCAGTGACTACCGCCAGCCTGGCTGGGGCAATCCACCCGCCATCCTAATGGGCCCCTTAGCCTGCCTACTCAATGAGGAGTCAGGTGGGCCATTCGTTTTCCAACAGCGGCTATCCCACTGGCTCTGCCACGATAAAACTTATTTCGATTGGCCCAAAGAAGTAACGGCATTAGACCATCTGCCCTATTTAGAGCAGATGGTCTGATATCTATTTTTATCTGTTCGTCACCAAACAGAAAAAAAATTATGACCCCCATACCATGGGAGGAAAGGTCCCGGGAATGGGGGCTATTAGTGATTTCTTTTTCAGAAACCTTCCAGAAAACCTTAAGAGGCACTTAGTTTGGACTTTCTAAAGAGTTGTTGTATCTTCCATGCAATTGTTGCTTTACATTCTATAAGAGGGAGGATGAGTAGCATGCCTGTGCATTAGATTCCACTGACCACAGGATTCCTTGCTTAGTGTTGAGAATGTTCATTCATGAATTGTAGTAAGACCTGGGTGTGTCTGGTGATAGTGGGGAATCCAGGACTACCAATAAAGAGCGTATGTGATCTGAATATCTTGTAAAAGTCTTTACAAAATCCCAAATAGGCATCTCAGGAACTGAAACAATTCATGCCCAGTGCCACTTTTTCTGTGCTTATAGCGGGAGGATAGGCCTATACTAGAACTTGTAGAATGATGATACATCATCTCCATAGGGAAGTAGCTATAAAGAGGAACACAGCTCCTTCAACTAGAAGAAGGCTAGGGTCATCTTGGATAAGGAACCACAGGAAGATTTACAGGAAACTGAGAATGGATGTGCTGAAAAGAAGGTTGGTTTTTGGTGCAGAAGTTGCCAAGATTGGTATTAGGAAATTCAGCAAACAATGGTTAATCACAGGGTGAGTGACACTTCACCACCACCTTCTCAAAACATTTATGGACCTGGGCGAAAATATCTGGCAGGAAGAAGGTTCCACATCCACAATGCATTGTGGGTGAGATGACCTGTTAACTTACTTTTTATGACCTGTTGCCATTGCTTCTCTTCAGTGAAAAGACTGAGGGACCTATGGTTCTTTTCTCTTCAGTGAAATGACTTACGGACCTATGGGTTTGTGAACTCAAGTATCTGTAGTGAGAAGAGAGGAAGAAGATTCTGCATGGCTGCTGGGTAAGAAGACTGAAAGACTCATTTTGGCAATGAGTGACTGCAACTGCTTTCCCCCCGGTCACAGGCCTGCACTCTCCCCTGAAGCTCCATTTGCTCTGTCGCCACCACTGAGCCCCCAGCCAGGGTGTTCGAGGCTGCTGTTGCCCGCCTACCGCATCACAGTAAATGTTGACTCTGCCTGTATTGGTTTTCTCTTGCTCTTGTTTTGTATTTATTGCCCCTTTCACTCTGTTTCTATCTTGCCCATTATTGGGCATTTGTTACCCCGTTTACTGCGTTTTTCTTCTACCCATTTTCCACTGTACCCACAGCCCCTCTCTCTACCCTCGCCGTTCCCTTCTCCCTGATTCACGCCGCTGCTGACGCGCAGCCCCTCCCCACTGCCCTCGCCCGTTTCCCACCTCCCGGCTGAGCATCTTTCCCCTCCCCTAAAAAATACTGACCGCTTAAGGCAAGCCCATCTGCTCCCATCCACGTCCTGTTCGCGCCAGCGCCAGGAACCCTGACTCCCTAGAGTCCCACCGATATGACGCCGCCACCCTCCTCGCTCTCAACCCAGGAAGACACCCAGACTGCCAGAACTCCTCACTGATCACCACCCCCGGACCTTTCTCCTGCAGACACTGCCAAAGTTACTGCACCATCTACAGCGCCCCCGGGTACACCACAGGCTCACAGGATGCCGCACCACCGAAGCCCTGATATGCATCGGCCTCAACGTGCGCTCCCTCGACAGACACCGTAAAGATATGGGACCGGATCGACGCGCTCGCGCCCGACGGCACCTTCCTCACGGAAACCAGAACCAACGCCACCTCCAGTCCTGACATCACCACCGCTATACCCGACGGGTACAAGATCCAGAAGAAGGACCACCCCCACTGCCCAGGAGGAGGACTCGCTATTGCACACAAGACCTCCATTCGACTCTCCACCTCCAGCTTGAGTGACCCCCCCACTTCAACACAGAACACCTCCACTACCAGATCTATACCTCCCCCAGAACCATGCTATGCGGCACTCTCACCTACAGACCCCTGGGACCTGCTCCCTGGCCACTACAGCAATCACCGACCTTGTCGAACCCCATGCCAGCACCTCCATGGACTACATCCTACTCGGAGATCTGAATTTCCCCCTCGACAATCGCAGTGACCCCGACTCCAACGCCCTCCTCGACAACCTTTCCAATCTCGGACTGAAGCAGCTCGTCAAAACCTCCACGCACAGAGCAGAACACATCCTCGACCCCTTCTTCGCAGGAGGGTCAAACGTCACTTCAGCCATACCACACAGCTCCCCTGGACCGATCACCACTGTGTACACTTCACCATCAACACAACCATCGCACCCAAACCGGACCCCGCCCACTACCAAGGAACTGGAGCAAAATCACAGAGGAACACATCAACTCCACCCTACTCCTTGACCCCCCCATCACCACGTCCGATGCCAACAACGCAGTCAAAGAACTTAACCGATGGATCTCCAGATGCGCCGATAAGATCGCCCCCTTTGCCACCCTGCCAAACAACGCCCCCTGAAGGCCGCCTGGTTCACCAAAGAACTCCAAGTCGCCAGGCGCACCTGCAGACACCTTGAGAAAAAATGGCGAAGCCAGAAAACCACAGAAGACGTAAACAACTGTAAGAGCATCGTGAAGAAGTACCACTAGCTCATAAGGGACACCAAACAGACCTTCATCAAGAACAAAATCGACCCCAACGCAACCAACGCCAAAGAACTCTTCAACGTCATACAGCAACTCAGCAAACACCCCAGCGAGGCCACGGACGTCACACTTCCCAGGAACTCTGCAATAAACTCAGCTCCTACTTCCATTAGAAGATCATGGCCCTCTACGACCACTTCAGTATAAGGAAGATGATGGAAAAAGCAGTTGTTGGCCAGGACGTTGTTCAAAGGAACGTGCCTATGGCAGTGCTATAAAGGATCTCATTGTTGGGATGAAAGGTGTGCTCAAGGATGGTGGTAATCCAGAAGGCATCCAGAAGGGTTTGTGTTTTAGTGTGCCACGAGGAAAAGCATAATGAAAGAAATTTAAGAATCTCGTTAAGGGAATGGACACGTTTCAGCATTATCACAATATCTAAATTGGGTCTGCTGCCTCCTTGCTCGCTAAGCACATTGTTGCCGCTCTGAGGTTTTAGTGATTTATAAAAGCACCTGACACAACAAAGAGACACAATTGTAGCTCACAATATACATTTACGGAGACATAAACTACATCATGTGATTCATTCTTTCTCTGCACTGATTCAATTTTTACTCCTGTGGGGGGCCGGGCACCGCATGCACCTGTCTCCCACTGGTTGTCCTCCATGTGATACAAGCTACATCTAATGTGTGCTGCTTTGAGTCAGGGGAGTAAGCAGGCTGCTTGGCTGGGTGTGGGCACTTATGGGGCACTAACTAGAATAAGGTACTTGGATGATTTAAGGGCATGATCATAGGAGCACATCTGGCCCTGACAGCCACCTCTTAGCTTACAACCCAGTAGAAAATGCCAAAATGCCTGAATATCCATCCCTGAGAGAAACACAATTTATCAACAGACAGCTTCAATTGAAAAGTAAAATGGTCTGAAATCAATTGCAGCTTCTCCGCGCCATGTTCCAATATAACTGCTGCTGCCACTGTAATACTGACTGCTTGTGCTTATCTTCTTCTCAGTGTGACAGAGGAGTCAGTGTAGTGAACATTGTTAGGAGGAGAGTGCAGAAGCAGGCTTCAAGCAGAGCCACTGATGTGCTGGCAATCACTGCACATTCACCTCTTGCTGGACTGTGTGACCCTCATCATGCCACTCATCTTTGGGATGAGCTCAGACATAGAGTGCAACAGAGGTGGGAGCATTTCAGGAAACAAGAAGCTGACACAGAAAGGGATGTAAGTTCCAATAATGGGAAGAATGGGGTGAGCCTATAGCGGCTAAACATTTTACGGGGACAATTAAAATAATGATTTAAATAATAATAAATTAAATAATGATTACATTAGAGCCTCGCCGCAATGCTGCACTCATATTACTTAGAACAATAAAGGATTCTGGCCCATAATCAGCAAGGCTAAGCCAAGTTTAAATACTCGAACAACAACACAATTGCCAATACTGATGATTGCTAGACTAATCTTTTTACCCAATCACACATGACACTCATAGTGACTGGAATTTTTTTTATTTTATTTTAATTTCTCAATAGCCGTTTTGAAATCCAATTTTGTCAAAACTTTAACTGTTCATGTTATTATTTCAATGAACAATTCAAAACGATTTCACATGAACCACATAAAATTCACGCATATATAAAAAACATATCAACAGTCACATAAATGACACGACAATACATCTCACATATACCAAAACAAATTAATTCATGAGCAAGCTCTAGTTCCACAAAAAATATATCACTAAGAAAGTAACTACACGATTAGAGACAAAAAGAAACAAGCATTTACAATGCAACGGTCTCGCCTTTGCAAAGTTAGAGCTATTGGCATTGTAAATAACAATTTTTTTATTTATGTGTTGGTTTTGAAAACGGATAAATAAATGGCATTGTCATTTACAATGCTAATAGCTTAATCTCTCGCAAATACGAGACCTATTGCATTTGCAGCCACACACAGAGCCACACACACACACACAGGGCCACACACTCACACTCAGAGCCACACACACAGAGCCATACACACACAGAGCCACACACACACAAAGCCACACACACACACACAGAGCCACACACACACACAGAGCCACACACACACAGAGCCACACACAGAGCCACAGACACACAGAGCCACAGACACACACAGAGCCACACACACACACACAGAGCCAAACACACACAGAGCCACACAACACACAGAGCCACATACAAAGAGAGCCACACACACACACAGAGCCACACACAACCCAGAGCCACACACACACACGTCAAACGTTTATTAATAAAATGAATGTACAGCAGATGGTTATAAGCTACATAAAGATTCTAAATCGTGGATAGTCTTGGCATGTAGGCTAGGGAGGATGGACAAATTCCCAGGCTTGAGAGCATCTCAGGCCTTCTGCACATACTTTATAAGAATGTGTAGGGTTACTTTCGCAATTAGCCCTTGAGAGAAATAATGTTAAGAGAGTTGCTAAGTGTGTGTGTGGGAAAGAGAGCGAGGGCACAAAAAGAACACACTGGGAGCTGTCTGTTCCACCAGACTGATGTTGGTGGCAGTAAGTACCTACATCTCATCAAAGCTGTGCTTGCAGGCATAGACTGTGCAGTGCCTGCAGACGGGAGATGCCGCCTCAGAGGCAAGCAGTAAATCAGTGGCTGGTTTCCTGCGCGCTTCCTGACAGAGGTTGCCCTCGAACTGTGATGTCACGCACATCCCTCGCTGGAGTTCAAAGCAGTGCTCGGTGCCAATGCTAGGTTTCTCTTGCTTAAGCTCATCACTCATGTCTATGGTGTAATGGATATGATTATTCATGGCCCACAGTGCAGAACAACTGCGCCATGGCAACCAACTTCCTTTACAGTTAGCCATGTACCCCCTCCCTTTCTGCCAGAAGTTCCTAAAGCCGTCAGTGAGCTCCTTCTGAGGCACCATCAATATAAAAGCGACCACGCACCACCCGCAATTCTGTAAACAGTCTAAGACCTGCCTGTTCAACCACTAACCCCACAGGGACACCCTACCATCTCAACGTGTCAGGATTCAATTTTAAAGTTAAAACACCTGGGTGTGGTGCACCGGAAGTCCACAAAGCAAAGCATAACCAGGACTGCTCTTTGCCAGCCTGCACCCTCAGCTGGCCCCTTCAAGGCGCTGGGTGCAATAATGGAAGAACTAGTGAAGCAGCGGTTTTAAATCACACGCACAGACAACTACAACACTGGTGCCCGAGTGTATTGCTTATAGCAGAGGTACTATTCTTTTTAAAAAGAGACAGTGTGAACATGGTTTTGTTAACTGAACTCATCTGAACTCCAGTATGTTCACAACTAGTAGGCAAGGAGGACCTTCTTCGACACTACAGGAATGTATAGTTGCCTAATGGTCCTTCAGTCACTTGTTTTTTATCCAACAGCTCTTTGCTTGCTGGGATTTTTAAAACACGCCCAAAATCAGTCAATCGAACCTCAGGGCACAGAGTGAACACGCCTGTCTCTGCAGTGCAATGAATGCCAGTCACGACCTCGTCGGCTATCCCTCCATCATGGGATGCAGTTGAAGCGCTGCCCAGGCACATACTGTGCACCCCGTCATTGACGTCGGAGTACATGCCTGCAACCAATCACACACACACACCCACCAGGGACACAATGACACAGGATCTTTGTTTAGCACAATGGATAGTTCTCCCGTCCCTGTGGTGCTGCAGGTTGCAGCTCGTGTCCTCCCGGCTCAGGTCTGTCTCTGGCCAGTAGGACTCCAGCCTGAAATGGGCATTTCTGCGCAGGTTGGGGCTGGACGACACACAGCAGGATGCGGTGTTCCCCATGGTGCCTCCCCGCTTGCGTCCACTTTGAAGGCTTCGCTGCCCCTCGGCTGATGCTGGCATGGGTAGCGGGGGTCGCGCTCTCCCCCCCGCTGGCACCCAGAGAGGAGCGGGGCTGGGTTGTCAGGTCCAGCCACCCTCAGCGGCCAGGAACCGGGCACAGTCATGGGCAGAGCCGGGTACGGACAGGAGAGGGGCTCCTCCCTTCTCAGCCCACAGTTTGTCGGTGTAGTTGTGCTTTACCGTTTGAAACCCTGAGTGCAAACAACGATACGGCCCGCGCTGTACATAATTTACCTGCTAGCCCCACACATGGGAAAAAAAAAGTATGCACGACACCGGTGTGCGCACTGACGTAAATCTCCAAAGATGCCGCCATCTTCCACTTCAAAGTAACAACCGAAACCCAGCAGAAACCTGAAACGAATAGTCTGACCTTCAACTCAACTCGAAGAACAGAAAGGGGGAGGGGAGCCGGGGCTGTCTCCTGCGTATGCTCGAACTTCAACTTACCCCGCCACGATTTTACTCAAACCTTTCCCCAACAGACAGTTAGCGAAAACAGTTAAAGCACGTAGAAATGAAAACAACCTGTATAGATTGCCAGATTGTTAAAATTAACGAGGAAGACGTCAAGATCGTAAAGAAAAAATATTTCAACACAGAACCTAATCCGACCCTTTGTGCTGCGTCCAAGCTAACAACTGAGTCCACCACCTGGCCACATCTGCCCCGCCATCAGCGGTACAATTAAAGAAGCGCTCGCCATCTCTAAGCCCCGTCCTTTTCAGACTGGGCGCTTAGACTTCCTGCTTACTTAAAAGGTTCCTTATATTTTTTATGGGGCCAACTGGACCCATAAAGAAGATAAGAAACCTTTTACTTCAGCAGGAAAACACGCCCCCAATCTGAAAAGGACGGGGTTTAGATAGAAAGAATTTGAAAGAAGAACGACACTAGAACCTCTTCTCCAATGGCTGGCCACCGTTTAGGAGGCCAGCCAATGGAGAAGAGGGGCAGGGCTTAACCTCGTTAGTGAAGGTCTCTCTATCCCATTAGTCTCGCCAGTCTTTCGCAGGATGAGACCTAAACGGGGAAAAGGTTGGGGAGTTATTTACACCTTTCTCAATTTGTTTTTGCCATACCGTGTACAATTCATGTAACAAAGATTGATCTCATACTCAATGATTTCATCAGTAATAAATGAACAAAGGTTAGCCTGATAATCAATTTTTATATGCATTCGTTTGGACAAGAAGAAAAGGTCCGCTCACAGTTGGTGTAATGTTCTAAATTAAACTGAGAGAAACAGAAAGGGAATTATTGGAATGTTGGTGCAGAAGGACTTTAAGTGCCATTATTGGCCTTATACCATTCCATTTTCTTCAAGGGGCTTCCAGCAGTCCGGTATTCTAATTAGGCAACATTGTCCAAAGGCCAGGGTGTGCCCTGGATGGCACTGATCAAGGTGGAGTCAGAAGGCAAGGGTTGAAGCTGAGGTTCCTACCTCACTCCCATCACTAACTCCCTGGGTGCACCCTGCTCTTTGAATAATATTGCTACTGTAAATCAAACCCTGTAAATCTGATAATCCACAAAATTATTGGTTGCCTTTTTTCCTAGTGCTATGTAGGTGGACAGGTACATAAACCATAACTATTGCATCATTTTTGGTAATTAAGCTCCGCCATATTTTTCTTAATCAGAAACATGATATTTCTATTGAAATGCATTATAGTAAATGTATATTTTTGGGGAAAAAAAAGATACCAGATATTAGTTTTAATGTAAAGGAATGTCTTGTTGCACTGAGTTTATTGTAATTTTGTAATGATTTGTCTGTTCTGTCTTAATGGAATGGAATGCATCGTATTTATGGACATATTAGTCTAATAAACGTTTCTTGACTAGTTACCATGTAAATAATTTGAGGGCAATGTAACACTAATTTTAGACATTGTGGTGAATTTTAAGGCAATGTCACCTACTTCTGATATTTGAGAAAAGACATGTTTTCTTAGAAATTACTAGTAGTGGTTGAGCAGGTTGAAACGAGGACACATTTTCTGTAAATTCACATTCTTCCTGTTGAATGCCAGTGATGAGTCAATGTAGGTTTCAAAAGGCTTTATTCTCGATAAGTGAAACACCCACAAGTGGAACAGGTCTGGCGGTACCTTGAATACAACAGTAACTGAATGACAGCTGCTGAAAGCTTCTAATGCTCCCATTCCGTTCCAGAATGTGGAATAGATAACAAGATTTAAAACATAACATGCCCACACAACCTTGCCTATCATGACCTACCATTACATTCTGCAACACATTCCCCCTTTAAAGAAAAAAAATCAAAACATATAATGCAAAAATAATTAAAACAACACTGTAATACATTGGTAGCAAGCATACTAAAACAACACATATGGCCTAATTAGGACAACACAACACAAGACCTGGTTACTAGAGCACACTATTCTTTTTTAAGGTAACCGAGAAAGTCTAAAATTGATTCTGCCCAAAAAAGCTGGCTTCGTCAGAATGCCAGTCATATCTCATTCACAGTGCTGCATTTTTAAATGTTTGTCAAAACACCAAAGGAACCTGAAAACAGATAAAAAAGGTGTGAAAGGTCAGAAAGTAGCTCATGTCCGGCAAACACAGTGGAGGTATGGTGGCAGTCGTGAACCGCCGCACCAGTGGTCCGACCGCTGTATTACAATTACGGCGTTCGGACAGCCAAAGGGTCACTGCAACTGCCAAGCATCCACGAACCGTGGCGGTGGCGTGGCTGCCTGAGGGTCACAATATGCTGGGGGTGTAACTGTGGCACCACCCAGCATATTATGAGTTTCCTCACCACCACAGATTTTATGGCAGTGAGCCCCCCATGAAACCTGTGGCAGTGAGGAAACTATGGGGGCCCTACAGGGCTGCCTGTTCCCTCAAAGCCTGAGGCTACATGCAGGGGGCAACATGGTGTGTCTGCATGCACCCCCTTTCCTGCACAGCATGGACTGCACAGTCCATGGCATGCAGGAACAGGCTTTGGCTTTACCATTGCAGTGCAATTTTAATAGGCACCACTGTGGAAAGTCCAAAGAACCGTCCGCCAGACCACGAGAAAACCCGTAATCTGGCGGGCAGCCGGCAGTGTCGTTTGGCAGTGTGGGAGTGCGGCAGTGGCCTGACGCCCTGATCCCACGCAGCCAAACTCATAATCAGGCCCATAGTCTTTGGATTTGCCTGATGCTTTCCTTTGCGCCTACCACAGTTTGCCTTCCACTGGTTCCTTTGCTGTGCTGGCTTGTGCGACCTGAAAAGTATCAAACTTACTTTTCTCTGACTCCTTTGACATACTGGCTTGTGCAACTAGAGCTGTTTGCAATGATACAGGCTCTTTACTTAAAACATCAGTTTGCCCAACCTCTGAATTCAATGTTGTTCCCAAAGGCTGAACCTGCAACCAACCAGCCCAGTCACAGTTTTTACATTATCATCAACAAGACATTTGAACAAGCCTGCTTTTGCTTCGACACTCGAATAAGGTGCCTTCTGTTTCACCAACCTTTACCATCAAGAAGAACATAGCCCTTGTCAGTTGAGCTGGTGATGAAAATTCTGAGGTCCCTTTTTGTACTTTCCTTTGTGTTTTTTTTATCCAGATCCAATTGCCAATGTGTAAATCAGTATTCTGGAAGTTTTTCCTACCACCCACTTTTTTCCTCATTGCATCCTGTTTCTGTGATACACCTTTTCTATGGTTACCTCTCCCACACAACCAGTTGCAGTGTTGTAACTCCACACCCTGTTCTTCCCAAATTTCTGAACATTCAACCTTGAAGACAACGCAGTCTGAATACCTTTGTTGACCAATCTGTTAGTCCTTTCTACTAATCCATTGTATGAAGGAGAAAAGAGAGCTACCTTGAAATGAGGAACATCATGGAACTTTTAAAATGTGCAGATACGGTGCAATGTAAAATGTGTGTAATTGTCTGTAACTATTGTATTAGGAGAACCTTCTAATACAAATATTTGTTCTAAAGATTTTACGAAATTCTCAGTACTAGGGGCATCACAAAAACATAGTAGATCAACTATGAGTGATAGCCAATGAGCAAAATCAAAAACCTGTTGTCTATAGACAATACCTTATATGGTCCTGAGAAGTCCAATCCTACCTTTTCCCAGGGATTGTAGAAAAGGCACTGGATTAAGAGGTGTTTGTAAGGTTCGACACCGTTTGTCTGAAAGGAGACCTTTGGTACATCCATTGATCATGAATTTAGCCTGTGCATCTAAAGAAGGCCACCGGTAATATTGCTTTGTACACTTTGAAGTGTCAGTGATGCCCAGAGGACCTTGGTGAGCTACATGAATAATGTCTTTTCTTAACCCTTCAGGAGAAACAAGCAAACAAATCATGATGCATGCTCATATCATTAATCATGGACAAGTCAGTAGCTACTTGTGCAAAATGTTTGAATTCACCTGATAGATTTCTGCATTCTGGCCAACCATTAGTAATATGATGTTTGACTTGACTAAGAATCTGATCATTAGAGCAGGCACTATGCAACATCAGCTCTGTTATCTGTTGGCCGTACTCTTCGATGGCATCCACTCCAGCAGCCACACACTCCGTGTCATCCCACTCACCATCCAAAGTTTCATCCTGAAATGCCTTTCTTGACAGACAATGACCCCTTAAGTTTTTTCCACCAGGCAACTGTTCAACTATGAGGTGATACTCTTGCATTTTGGAAAGCAAGCGCACAATCTTACAGAAGCTCTGTGAGAACCACTGCCATTAAGAATGTGTACCAAAGGTGTGTGGTCTGGATACATTTCAAATTCACATCCTCAAATGTAGTTTTTGAACTACTGTACTGCCCATACACATACAATTGCCTCCCGTTCTGATGGAACAAGGATTCGCACGTTACGCGACTTGCTTGAATTCAAGAACCTCGCATAATATTAACATAATAATCAACTTGTTTCGTTTATTAATATTGCACTTTTACACTACACGCGGGTGTCCCAGAGACGCTTGCCTATGTGTCTGCTAATCCTAACAACGCTTGCCTACTGACTGATCGCTGCTTTGCAGGATTCTAGTCTGCGCATGCATCGGTTATACCCACGTGATGTGATGCACTCGCAGGTCTGGAGGGAATTTTTCGCACATGCGCAGTATTGCAAACATGGCCGCTTTGTTTCTAACACGCAACTCGCTTGCCACCGCTGCTTTCGCATTGCTGTTTCATTCTGCCTAACTCCTAATGCTATAGTTATTACAAAATAAGGGATATAGTATAGTCAATCCTGCTATACAGTGTATTCATTTTTTCTATGTTTCTAAATTGTTTTCGCTTACTTTCCATGTATCGAACATTACGGGCCTGTGAGCGGTGCGCCTCTCCATCTCTGAAGCCCGTGTGGTACACACCACGTGAATGGAAAATTTGAGTCTAGCAGCAGTGGAACTCAGCCAGCTGGCTGCCGAAGCTGAGATGCTCTAGGGAACCGACCTACGACCCAGCGAGAAGACTCGAATCTACACCTATAATTGTAACAATGTAATACTTGCACTCAGTACGCTATTGTCTCCGTATTCCTATGCCATGGGAACTGGAATGTAAGGGGTGGGTTCAAGAAATTAAATATTAATTGTGGGAACACCAAATTCTAGGTGGTGACAATGACCTAACCACATCTCGTGTCCAATCCTAAGTTAGGGATCCTTTCATTTGCAACATTTGTGGGTGGTCCACTGACCCGAAAACAGTATAACTAGCCTAGGTTTAGCTAGAGAAATCGTCCGACTTGTCCGAATAGCTGACCTGTCACTGACCCTACGAACTCTATAGGTGATTGATACAGAGAGATGCGGAGCACTCTGTCCGTAATTTCCACAAACTCAGTCTGGGGTGGAGAAACCTTAAGTGCTGGCGAAGCACTTTGCTGGGAGATTCAAGAACCCAATCGGGGTTATTGGCAGATTCCTTGCAGAGAGGGCGTAGCGCAGGCGTTGCATCCGAAGCTGCAGGTGTTGGTCGTACCCTTTGATGAGCCCAGTCCTGATCCAAATCCTGGGGTGGTTCTGTCCTGACTGTCCATGAGCTGTACCTGCTCGCCTACTGGCATCCTAAGTCCTTGAGGGTCCTTTTCCCGCCTTTACCAATTAACCCATGGCCAGGGTTAGTCTTCATCCTGTTCTAGGTAAATATAATTTGTGTGGGTGTTCGTCTATTCAAAATCTTTTCTCTCCTATTTTCCAAATAAAGCAAACTTGCCTATGTTATTCCCTGCCTTCATATAAAGCTGAATTTCAAATAAATGTTTCTAGCATGTTCCATATTTCTCCCTACCTTTAGTCAAACCTCCAATCTGTTTGCATATGTAGTATGTTCCATTATTACCCTCCTTTAGAGAATAAGTACTTGTTGATATAGAAACTTTCAGGAGTGACGTTTCGCTTAAACTAATAGCCTATTAAGAGAGTCACCTTGATTAGTATGTTCCCTCTCTTTACCCGCCTTTAGTAACATTGAAAGTCTATAGACTATAATGGCATGTTCCTTAGTTCCCAACCTTAGAATTTCAAATCTCAAATGCTACTTACTTTGATTCATAGCTACACTGTGCTTCTGATCTTAGTTATTGATAGTCTGATCTGTGTAAATCTCATTCTCATGGCATATGGAAATAATCTTGATGACTAGATAAAGATTTGAAAACTTCCTGCATTTGTGGTTATTGCAAAAGTATAAATCGTTATTCAAATGTATATGGTATTTTGTTTAGAATTATCTCCCTACCCCTGCTAGCTCCTGATCTGTCGTGATCATAGGTACCTGTGACAAGGATTGGTAAGTCAGGTACACGAAAATAATAGTGAGGAACAAGAATTACTGATAGTGGTGTGTAAGTTCATCCGAGTCATAAACCTCAGTAAAATAAAACGTTATGGGCCCAAGTGCGTATATTTGGAAAATTAAAGAGTCGGGTGACCTGCGCGCTCTATCAGTATTTTTCTGGTAGCAGAGGATGGTTAGGACTAGTTAAGATAGGTAGATAAGATATTTGCTGATGAAACCGTGAAAAAAAAAATGTGCTGCTAAAAATAAAATTTTCTTTTCAGTTAATCGATCGATCTAAATGCTATTGTTTTTTAAATGTTATAAAGTGTATTATTTTATGAAATGCTGCTATATCATGGAATGTGATTAACAAATTGTTAGTGATTGTTATATGTTGTCTGGAATCCCCGGGGAATAGAATAGCGGGTGGTGAGCAGAATCCACTCGGCTGTGAGGTCACTTACTGTGAGGAAAATTAGTGCATGGTTAGGCAGAACTGGAAGCGCTAATTAGGGTTTTCTTAATGAATAGTTGAATAAATGATAGCAACGAGTTCGCTAATGAAACTTCAGTTGTGATATTACCTAGTAAGGGTCACACGAGGAAGGAGTAGTAGGTTCTTCGGAGCTTGAGTGATAGCAAAGGAGTTCGCTGGGGAAACTTTAGACTTAGTATATATCCCGGAAAGAGTGGATGAGTCAAAGAAGTAGAGGATTCTCTAATGCTTGTGTGAAGGGTAGGCAGGAGGGTCTATCCGTAGTGTATGAAAAGTAGACAGAAGAGGTTTACTTGCAGTGAAACAAATCTTACTTTTAGACACTCAAGTACAGTGGCGAATGTTATACGTTGTAAACTAAATAGAGCACTTGCACTTGAAAAGAAAAGAAATCAAAGTTTCCGTTAACTTGTGAAGGAGGGAGTCAGTCGCGGAGCTGCGCTGACGTCACTCTGTGCCGCGCTGGTATTGGTCAAAACAGCGGGTGTGTTTTGGAGCTGGTATTGTAAGTGAGGGGTGAGTGCCGGAGCGTGAGAAACGCGTCTCACGAAAGGCCGCGCTCCCATTGGCTGAAATTCTTTGCAATCTCAGAGTTGATTGGTTGGTGAAATTTTTAAGACGCGCTAGCATTGGAAGCACATTTGTAAACAAAATTACGCACTTTGAGCTTGAAGATAGCTTAACGACGTGTATGTGGTATCCCGAATTTTTACCTGATCCGAAAAATCTAGGTTTCCATAAGGAGCAGATGCTAAGAGGTAGACCTTACAATATGTACGGAAACAAGAGAAAAATGTCATTTGCTGACAAGATCAAGAATTATTTCAAGAAAGACAAACCCATCAGAACTAGAGAGGGTGTAATTATTCCACCACCTAATACTCCTGCATCATTTCTGATGTTTGACAAAGGGTATCACACCTGTGTATGGTTAGAGAATTGGGTAAAATACACCGAAGATGATGGAATCCTAGCGTTCCCCCTAGATGGTACCTTTAACAGTACAATTTTGTTTAATTTGAGGACCCGAATGAATGACTTACATCCCAGACCAAGATTGACTCAGTATGAGGCTTTAGAAGAATGAGAGATTGAGGCCTTATAGCGAGACAGACCCAGAATGGATAAGGGAGTGAGTAAATGGTACCCGAAATTGCAACGAGATGCTAAAGAGAAAAAGATGAAACAGTGGAGACAGAATATGATGGTCGAGGGACTATTTCCAGTATTTGGGATAAACGAACCAGAGGGAGGAAAAAGGACAGAGAAAACCCGACACCTAATGGCTATAGGTGATTCAGAAGATGAATACCTGGAGGATTTATTAATGAAAAATCCACCACCGTATGATGAGGAATCTAGGTCCCTGAGCTCGAAAAATCAGTTTTTTCGACATCCTAGAGAAAGAAGGGCCAGTGAAACAGATGCAGCAGGTAAAGAGGGATTTTGTAGGCCTGATACAACATTCCCAAACTATAGGCCATTTGGTGATGAAAGACCAGGAACGACAGTTCCAACTGCCCCAAGTCTGTATCCTCCTTTAGTTCCACAAGTAATACATGAAACACCGATTGAAAGGGTTTTACAGGAACAAGAAAAGGAAGCCTTAATTAAACAGTGAAATGAGCTCATTCAGAAAATATCCCTGTTAAATTCTAGTCCTGAAGCTCTGACAATTCTAGTGACTATTGGTCCAGTTGTTCCTCTGTATGGGGATAGACAGGCTAGTCCAAAAACTCCAGTTATGACCCCAACTGTAGCACCACCCAGAAAAGAGCCTCTCATAGTTGATGATCAGTAAGCATGGGCGAATTTTGCGAATTCGCGATCCGCGAACTTGCAGATTTGCGAATTCACGATTCGCAAAATTTGCAAATTTGTACGAATTTGCGGATTTTTGTTTTCTGCGTGTTCGCGGGGTTTTTTGCGTGTTCGCGGGGTGTTTTGCGTGTTCGTGGGGATTTTTGCGTCTTCGCGAGCCGCTTGCATAGCGAAGTTACCCATGCAGTCGTTTATGGGAGAGGGAGAGAGAGAAAGATAGATAGATAGATAGATAGATAGATAGATAGATAGATAGATAGATAGATAGATAGATAGATAGATAGATAGATAGATAGATAGATAGATAGAGAGAAAGAGAGGGAAAGAGAGAGGGAGAGAGAGAACGGGAGAAAGAAAGAGAGGCCGGATCTCTGAAGGGCCAGATTCCTGAGTTGCCCCTACAGAACATACAGCTTTTTATTTTTAGCAAAATGCATATGAAAATTGTGCTGTAAAGGTCTCTTTTAGTTTAACCCCTCCTGACAACTCAAAATGGGTGTATTTGCCATCCTCTCCCTTCTTCCTGTCTTTTATATCTGTAAGTGCTTCCTGATGAGGTTTAATTCCTTGGACAGGTTCCTCGTTGCCTACTTGTAACTATTCTCTGACCCTGCTTCAAGGGTCAGAGCAGGGTCAGAGAATAGTTGCAAGTAGGCAACGAGGCGCCAGGAAGCAATTAGCAGCAGGTGACCAAGTTGAAGTTAATTTGTTTGTAACCCTTTTGTAAAAGGTTACAAAGAAATTAGGTTCAACTTTTGCACCTGCTGCTGTAACCCTTGCTTGGCTGAAAATTCGTCCCCGCTGATTCGCGGATTTTACCGCGATATCACGAGATTCGCGGATCGCGAAATCGCGGAAAATCTGCAAATTCGCCCGTGAAACGGATTTTACGCCCACCCTTAATGATCAGACAAGTGAATGCGAATCTGTGGTCTCCCTGTTGGATCTGCCCATAAGGGAACCAGAGAGCAGTGTACCTCGAACAAGAACGCAGACTAGTGCAAGGGAAGTCCTGATAGACACAGCTTCAGGTACTCGAAGTGCCACAGTAGTAACTCCGGAAGAAATAGATCGATGGACCAGAGAATTAGAAAAGATAACTCCCCAGCCAAAACCATTAGATATTTATAAGCTAAGGATAGAGCTGGAAGAACTGATGGCTGGGAATGTGGGACTGGACAGGTTAAATACACTTAGTGAAGAGGAGTTGTTGTTCATATGCAAAAGCCTTACCTGAAACACCAGAGTGTTCCATGAGAAACTAATGGACACAGCAGCTGATATGGGAATAGATGTTAGCCGATCCAAGGTATTACAAAAACCTTACAGAGCAGAATTTTCTGACAAAGACCTAGAAAACATGAATGTGTCAGGGAAAAAGGTACAGATAAGAGAATTGCGGAACCTATTACAGAAATGGGGAGTTTTAGACAAATGGAAAGCCAGATGGGCAAAGAAAAAGGAAGACAGTAAGGCTAGACCAAAGACTTCTGAATATGTCCTAAAAGAGGTCGATCAAGCAGAGACTTTGTATCCCATGAGATAAGTGCCCCGAGAGAAATATGTACATGTTCCATGGTCCCAACAGGACATTGTGTCATTCACAAATTATTTCCCGAAATTACGAGAGAAGCCTGTTGAGTGGTATAGGCAGGTCGAGAGATTTGTCAAAGTCCAAAAATGCCTCCTGAAGGACCTGGATGGGTTCTTCGACATTGTAGTACCTGTAGATTTGTGGACGGAATGTAAAATTGCAGTTGATTGGCCCAGTGAGGAGTATGAAAGAGACTCAAGAACCGGAGCCCCTTCCCCAGATGTAATGAGGAAATATGAGCAGGTGATATTGCACCTAAAAGGAAAGGTGCCTGCCAAAGAAACTGATTGGACCCGCATAGATAGAACTACCCAAAATCGTGATGAGACTGTACATTCATATTATGAACGACTGTTACAGGTATTCAAGACCTACAGTGGAATCGATAATATTGAAATGAAGGATATGACTCATTTCATTTATCGATTCGTGTTGGGATTGAGACCTGAGATCTCCCAGTGGATTAGAGATAACAAAATCTGTTGGCAGGGTAAACCCGTAGATGAGGTCCTGAAGTACGCCAAGTACTGCGAAGATGAGATGGAGAATAAGCGAAAGGCCTTAAAGGAAAAGGTCATGTGGGCTCAAGTGAAATTGGCGGAACAACAAGAAAAACAGTTAAGTAAAATGAATAATACTACCCCGAACACAAGAGCTGGGGAGGAGGGAAACCCCGATTTAAAATGAGTCGAGAGGAGGCCATGAAGAAATTTCCCTGTCACAGGTGCGGTCAGATAGGGCACTGGAGAGACGAATGTCCAAATTTACAGACTGGTAATGTACCAAATAAAAATTTAAATCCACAGGTGCAGAAAGAGGCGCCACGAAACACCCAGCAACAGGTAAAACAGAGTCAGTTGCCTCGTGCACCTAGACCTAATTATAAGAACAAAACTCAGCAGAATGAGGAGGTCGAGGTATGGGAAGGAAGGGAGGATAGAAATGCAGCAACCTCGCAATTCCTGTTGAATGATATATTCCTCTGTGATGAACCTTACTGACGGGGCCTGAGGGGTTGAGGACGAGGAGTGCGTACTTGGCGCCTCCTTACCGGTAGACCAGACAGGGCCATACATTGAAGGAAAGGTTGAAGGAAATGACGTCACCTTTCTGTTGGACACTGGTGCTACCCGTTCTACTGTGAGAACAGCAGACGTTCCAAACCTACTTCTCTCGGGAGAAGCCATCCAAGTAGTGGGTGTGTCTAATCAAATAATTAATACCCCAGTAACTGAACCAATGGAGATTTCCATAGGGAATTTTAAAGAAATGCACAGATTTGTCGTCTGTGATTCCAGTCCTGTGAACTTATTGGGACGTGATTTGTTGTGCAAAATGAACTGTACCATCTTTTGCACACCAAAAGGCGTTGAAATTCAGACCCCAGATGAAGACGGACTGTACAAATTAATGTTATTAAGGCCTGACTCCGAAATTAAGAAATTAACCATACAAGATTTACCTGAAGAGCTCCAACAGACAGTGGTACCTGAGGTGTGGGATTTCACTGGAAAAGATGTAGGACTAATGGCAAATGTAGACCCGATTCAAATAGCCATAAAACCAAATGCAATTTACACAAATACCAAGCAGTATAAAATGAATGCAGAAGTGAAAGCCGGAGTTGCCATTGAAATAAAAAGATTGCCAGAAGCAAACATCAAACAGGAAGTAATGAGCAGTCCTTGTAATTCGCCCATAATTGGGATCAAAAAGCCTAGTTGGAAGCACAGGGTAGTGCAGGACCTGCGCAAGGTAAACACGATTGTTGTCCCTTGTTGTCCTATCGTGCCAAACCCTGCAGTGATTTTGTACCAAATTCCATGGAATGCTGGATGGTTTACCGTCATTGACTTATGTCACGCATTCTTTTCCATCCCATTGCATCCAGACAGCAAATTTCTTTTCTCATTTGAATTTGACAGTCATGTCTACGTCTGGAATCGTGTCCCTCAGGGGTACACAGAGAGTCCTTCGATTTTCAATCAGATTTTTAAAAAATGCCTTGAATCACTAGTCTTGCCTAGAGAATCGGTTTTGGTCCAGTATATAGACGACCTCTTTGTGGCGTCTAAAAGTCGGAACGACTGTGTTACTGATACCATTGCATTATTGAATCACTTAGGTAAAGGAGGACATAAAGTATCACCAGACAAGTTACAATTCTGTAAGAATTCAGTGAAATATCTGGGGCACCAGATAGAAAAAGGTATCCGAAAAGTTACTTCAGAAAGAATTAGGATCATTTGAGACATGGAATTGTCACATACTCAGAAAGAAGTCAGAATGTTTCTAGGAGTAGTAGGATACTGTAGACAGTGGATTGTGGGATTTGCAGTCCTAGCAAAACCATTAATAAAAATGACCAAGAAAGGAGCTAAGGATTCAGTTGAGTGGGATGATGAAAGCATGACATCCAGGATAAAGTTACGAAATTGTCTGTGCTCAGCTCCTGCATTGGGAATGCCTGAGTATTCAAAAGATGTTGCCTTGTTTTGTGGCACACAAGACAATTGTGCACTTTCAGTCCTGACTCAAATCCATGGTCTGACCAGACGTCCGGTGGTATATTTTTCTGCCACCTTAGATCCAGTGGCTGCTGGATTGCCTGGATGTCTGAAGGCAGTAGCTGCAACTTGCACGAGTCTTGAACAAAGTGAGTCCATTGTCATGGGACATCCGGTAACTGTGTATGTCCCACACACTGTTGTAATCTTACTGACCAGAAACAAAACCCAGTACCTCACACCCAGTCGGCTGACTAAGTATGAAAGAATCCTGGTGGGTGCAGCAAATGTAACGATTGCCCGATGTAACATACTGAATCCAGCTACCTTGTTACCTAATACACAGGGTGCAGAAGTAGAGGGAGAGATCGAGCATAATTGCATTGATCTGACTGGATTTAGCACCAAACCACGCCCAGACATCAAGGAAACAGCTTTGCCAATAGAAGACCTTGAATATTTTGTAGATGGGTCATGTTTAAGACATGAGGATGGAGGTCTAAGTGCTGCCTATGCTGTGGTCACTCTTGAAAAGACAATAGAAGCATCCTACCTAATTGGAGTAAAATCTGCACAAGTAGCCGAATTGGTTGCATTGGCAAGAGCCTGTGAAAATGGTAAAAACAAAAGAGTAACCATATACACTGATAGCCAGTATGGTTACGGGGTTGTGCATGACTTCGGCCAATTGTGGCTGCAAAGAGAATTCATGACTTCCTCAGGTACCCCTATCAGAAATGGAAAGGTGGTACAGAACCTACTGGAAGCAATTCAGTTACCAAAAGAATTGGCAGTGGTCAAGTGTGCTGCTCACAAATCTGGCAACGACAATGTGACAGCAGGCAACAGATATGCTGACCAAGTAGCCCAATATTGTGCGAGACATAGAATGTCATTGAACATCAAATTGGGGGGAGTCGGAAACAGCTGCCAACTTATGGTGTTTGAGGATGTATCAACTTGGGAGGAACTGAAAGGGTTGCAACAGGCTGCAGAACCAGAAGAAAAAGGAAGATGGGAGAAAGATGGTTGTCAACCGAGGGATAGAGATGGTGTCATTGTCTGTGATAAGGGTATGCCTGTGTTGCCAGACAGTATGATTGCTTCCATGGCCAGACTGATACATGGAGACTCACACTTAGGGAGAGATGCGATGGTCCGTGTTTTCAAGCAAATGTGGTACAATTCGAAGTTCAGGAACATTGCAGAGGCGCTTTGCCAGAAGTGCTTAACTTGTCAGAAGTTTAAACCTGGGAAGAAAACAGTAGTGTTACCAAGTACAATTGGAAAGGCAGAGGGTCCTTTTATTAGACTACAGGCTGATTTTATTCAGTTACCCATGTGCAAAGGATATAAGTACGTATTGGTTATAATCTGTCTGTTCTCAAGATGGGTGGAAGCTTACCCAGCAAAGAGAAATGATGCTATTACTGTAGCCAAGTTGTTACTAAGGGAACTGATACCTAGGTTCGGTTTCCCAGTCACAATTGAATCGGACAGAGGTGGGCATTTTGCCAATGACGTATTAACACAGCTCTATGAAGCATTCAAAATTACCCAAAGACTGCATTGTGCATATCATCCAGAGGCTTCTGGAGTAGTCGAGCAGGTGAATGGCACTATAAAGTCAAGACTGGGAAAAATGTGTAACTCTACTGGATTGAATTGGACACTTTACCACTTGTCCTGATTGGACTGAGAAGCATTCCAGACCGAAAGACACGCCTAAGTCTCCATGAGATACTAATGGGAAGAGTGATGCGGCAGGCATGGGTACCAGGACAGAAACTGCTAAGTATTTCTGATGATTTGGTACTAGAATACTGCAAGCAGCTGGGTGACCAAGTGCGTTCTATCTCTCACCCTAATGGGGAGGATGCCGTCGCCAGGCCAACAACTCCAGTCCATAATCTGAACCCAGGTGATTGGGTTGTGTTAAAGAAACACACCCGGAAGAGTTGTCTTGCACCGAAGTGGGGAAAGCCAAGACAAGTGATTCTTGTCACCACAACTGCGGTGAAGTGTGCTGGGGTGCCAAAGTGGATCCATGCCAGCCATACCAAGAGGGTGACAGAAGAAGAAGCAACTGAGGCTGAAGGTTGTGCAGCTGAAGGGTCTCCAGACGATGGTCCTGAACTAGCTGATGACAAACAACCGAGCACCAGTCAAGATGAATGGATCCCAGCAGACGATCTGACTCTTGATCCAATAAGAACCAGAAAATACTCCTACCTAGATAGAGAGTGGGATAGTGAGGACGAGACAGGAATAGACGGAGAAAATCAGGTTATCGAAATCCACGTAAATCCTGATAAGGAGAAAGGTCAGATAGGGACAGAACAAGTTGTCGACACACCTCCAAAAACTCCAGAAACTGAAAAGGGACAGTTAGAAATTAGGGCGGAAGTTCATGCAGAAGAAAATCAAAGGTTCGAAGTGCATGAACAGGATCAGATAGAAATAGACGAATGTGTTCAGGAGACCGAATTTGAAACAAACCAAAGTCAAAGTCAGCATACACCTGAACCAGGCCAGCTTAGAAACCAGGCGGAAGAAACTGAAGGAAGACCTGGGACTAGTCAGACAGGAAGGGACGCAGATACCGTTGAAATAAATGTGCCACAACTGAACGAAAACAAAAGAGCACGTGAAGAAAGCCAGATCACAGTGCCAATTAAAAGACTCAAAAAGAAGAAGAGTGAACCCAGATACATGAAAAGACTGAAATTAAGATTAAAAACTGTAGAGGAAAAACTAGAAGACCGGAATAAGGCCGCCAGTGAAAAAGAGAGAGCTGGAGCCCAACCTAAAAGAAGGAGTAGCAGAGGAGTAGCAGAATAAAAAGACAAAACGAAAATTATCAAGGTCCCGAATGGACTTACTTAGTGCTGGAAGAATTTGAAGACCTCGAGATAAGTGACGAAAGTGACGAAGAATTGTTTGCTGATCAGGGTTCCGAAGAAGAAGACCCAACCTGAAAGTTAACCTGCGTAAGCTACCTGTGTAAAGTTACAAAGAGGGGTTGGAAAACTTCTTCTAAGCCACAATGTCTGATTCAAATGTGAATGGAAGACCTAGACAGAATTGCTATAAAACATGCTGTAAAATATGTTTGTGTAGTGTAGCAATAGTACTGATATTATGGATAGGACTAACAATTACAATACAGTTCTTAATAAGCAAGGACTCTAACCTGTACCCTACTCAACAAGTGACAAAAGACTCAGAAGTTCTGTAAACAGAAGAGACACCACAAAGTGTAGAAAGACGTGAGAAAACATTTAGCCTTAGACAGACTAAAATGGACGTAGATGCATCAGATGAGGGAGAACTACATTATCACAGAATTAAAAACAGAACACATTTAAATGTATTTGCAAACCTTTTAGTACACTATGTAGAAGCCATGGAGATAGAAGACTGTTATGTCTGTATGAAGCTACCTACTTCTATAGCTGAAGGTGTGACCTATCACCATCTACCCCTGACCTATGGAATTTCCTGTAGTATTTTAGCAAGCTTATTTTACAGAAGCACCCTACAGTATTACTATTCAAACTCTGACGTAATTTTTTCAGAACTTCCTATTCAGGGAAACCTGAATATTGTACATACCAAAAGCGATGTGACACGTTATATGGGAGAATATTTTCTGACAGTAGGTATTATAGATTTAGGTGAAGCACACAGAGATATTTTGACCTGTTCATTGCATGAACAAGAACAAATGTTTTTAAATATGGCAGAGAAAAGAAGGGACAGTTTCCAAAGAAAGGCAAATGATAAAAGACAGAAAACTCCTAAATGGGCAGAAAACATGGAAAGCACCTCAAATGGTGAAGCTAATCCTGCACTGTTACTGGATTTCGAAAGAAAAGGGAAACTGTGTCTTCATAGAGTAAAGACTAGCTATTATAACAATGTATTCATCGGTTCCAGTGAATGCGAACACAATTATAAGGTAATTGGAGGTTGGGGATTCAAAAATTGGTCCGAACCTGTGTTTCCTGGAATTTATTATATATGTGGAAACAAGGCTTATTTCAAATTGCCGGATCACTGGTATGGAAGCTGCTATTTTGGCATTGTCTACCCGAAAATATACCATGTGAATGACGCCGCTGGAAGCAATGAAAATACTAATGGTTTAGTGCGTAGTAGAAGATAAAGTGTCGGAGAAATTATAGGTGATATATTTAGTGCATTGATACCTGGAGTGGGAGTGGTTCTGAACACACACAGAATTTGTAAATTGTCTTCAGTGGTGGATCGGTTATCTACTGACACCGCTGCTGGTTTCCTACTGGTCAATACTGAAATGGTTGCGATCAGATCAATGGTTTTACAAAATCGACTTGCTCTTGACACCTTATTGGCAAAAGAGGGCGGAGTCTGCAGGATGTTGAAAGTGCAACATTGTTGCACTTACATTCCTGATATTATGTGAAAAACATAACTAATTTGGAAAAGGAACTCAAACCACTGGAGGTTGACAGTGCCTGGAAGAGACTAACTGATGGTCTCTCCTCTGTAGGTAGTTGGTTTTCTAACATAGGTAAAAGTCTTGTGAGTAAAATACTGATGCCAATAGCAGGAATAAGTTTAATTGTGCTAATCATAATAATTTGCTGCAAATGTCAAAAATGCAGAAAGAAGTATGCTGTGAATAAGAGAGGAGTGAAAAGGAATGTTGATGAGCTTGAATTAGAAGAGCTGAAAAATCAGATCTATAAGAGAGCCAAGAATTTCCATCCTAATAAGGATGCAGAAAAAAGGTTCAACAACAAGTTTGTTGAAATCGAGATGAATGAGATGTGAAAGAGAAAGTTGGCATCTGGTTCCATTAATAGTGATGATAGTAAATATCATCAAAGAGGGGATTGATGGAGCAAGGATTCGCACGTTACGCGACTTGCTTGAATTCAAGAACCTCGCATAATGTTAACTTAATAATCAACTTGTTTCGTTTATTACTATTGCACTTTTACACTACACGTGGGTGTCCCAGAGACGCTTGCCTATGTGTCTGCTAATCCTAACAACGCTTGCCTACTGACTGATCGCTGCTTTGCAGGATTCTAGTCTGCGCATGCATCGGTTATACCCACGTGATGTGACGCACTCGCAGGTCTGGAGGGAATTTTTCGCACATGCGCAGTATTGCAAACATGGCCGCTTTGTTTCTAACACGCAACTCGCTTGCCACCGCCGCTTTCGCATTGCTGTTTCATTCTGCCTAACTCCTAATGCTATAGTTATTACAAAATAAGGGATATAGTATAGTCAATCCTGGTATACAGTGTATTCATTTTTTCTATGTTTCTAAATTGTTTTCGCTTACTTTCCTTGTATCGAACATTACGGGCCTGTGAGCAGTGCGCCTCTCCATCTTTGAAGCCCGTGTGGTACACACCACGTTATGGGAGAATTCGAGTCTAGCAGCAGTGGAACTCAGCCAGCTGGCTGCCGAAGCTGAGATGCTCCTAGGAACCGACCTACAACCCAGCGAGAAGACTCGAATCTACACCTATAATTGTAACAATGTAATACTTGCACTCTGTACGCTATTGTCTCCATATTCCTATGCCATGGGAACTGGAATGTAAGGGGTGGGTTCAAGAAATTGAATATTAATTGTGGGAACACCAAATTCTAGGTGGTGACAATGACCTAACCACATCTCGTGTCCAATCCGAAGTTGAGGATCCTTTCATTTGCAACATTTGTGGGTGGTCCACTGACCCGAAAACAGTATAACTAGCCTAGGTTTAGCTAGAGAAATCGTCCGACTTGTCCGAATAGCTGACCTGTCACTGACCCTACGAACTCTATAGGTGATTGATACAGAGAGCTGCGGAGCACTCTGTCCGTAATTTCCACAAACTCAGTCTGGGGTGGAGAAACCTTAAGTGCTGGTGAAGCACTTTGGTGAGAGATTCGAGAACCCAATCGGGGTTATTGGCAGATTCTTTGCAGAGAGGGCGTAGCGCAGACGTTGCATCCGAAGCTGCAGGTGTTGGTCGTACCCTTTGATGAGCCCAGTCCTGATCCAAATCCTGGGGTGGTTCTGTCCTGACTGTCCATGAGCTGTACCTGCTCGCCTACTGGCATCCTAAGTCCTTGAGGGTACTTTTCCCGCCTTTCCCAATTAACCTGTGGCCAGGGTTAGTCTTCATCCTGTTCTAGGTAAATATAATTTGTGTGGGTGTTCGTATATTAAAAATCTTTTCTCTCCTATTTTCCAAATAAAGCAAACTTGCCTATGTTATTCCCTGTCTTCATATAAAGCTGACTTTCACATAAATGTTTCTAGCATGTTCCATATTTCTCCCTACCTTTAGTCAAACCTCCAATCTGTTTGCATATGTAGTATGTTCCATTCTTACCCTCCTTTAGAGAATAAGTACTTGTTGATATAGAAACTTTCAGGAGTGACGTTTCGCTTAAACTGATAGCCTATTAAGAGAGTTACCTTGATTAGTATGTTCCCTCTCTTTACCCGCCTTTAGTATCATTGAAAGTCTATAGACTATAATAGCATGTTCCTTAGTTCCCAACCTTAGAATTTCAAATCTCAAATGCTACTTACTTTGATTCATAGCTACACTGTGCTTCAGGTCTTAGTTATTGATAGTCTGATCTGTGTAAATCTCATTCTCATGGCATATGGAAATAATCTTGATGACTAGATAAAGATTTGAAAACTTCCTGCGTTTGTGGTTATTGTAAAAGTATAAATCGTTATTGAAATGTATATGGTATTTTGTTTAGAATTATCTTCCTACCCCTGCTAGCTCCTGATCTGTCGTGATCATAGGTACCTATGACAAGGATGGTATGCAACGTTTACAACGAAGTTTTTACAACGCACTACCATTACAACGCAGGCATTACCACGCATACCATTACAACGCATTGCGCTGGGGGGCGCTCTAGGATAGGGAATAAGTTTAATTTTCTATCCAACACCTTCCGTAGTGTCCACGGGGACTGGAGTTGGAATAGAAAATTATACTTACCACTATCCAGCACCTCTAAGCGCTATGCGTTGTAACGGTATTCGTTGTATATACCGCGTTGTAAAGGTATGCGTTGTAAAAGTATGCGTTGTAACGTCATACATCCGACAAGGATTGGTAAGTCAGGTACACGAAAATAATAGTGAGGAACAAGAATTACTGATAGTGGTGTGTAAGTTCATACGAGTCATAAACCTCAGTAAAATAAAACGTTATGGGCCCAAGTGCATATATTTGGTAAATTAAAGAGTCGGGTGACCTGCGCGCTCTATCAGTTCTATTATGCTATAATGTGCCTCTGCCTCTCTCAATGCCCCAGAGCTAAAAGCAATTGTATGTTCTCTTCTAGACACCCGCTGTCCAAGAATTGCCCCTAAACCTGATAGGCTGGCATCTACAGTAAGAACACATTTGCAATTATCCTGGGAGAGACTTAGCGCAGGGGTTTCCTCAATGAGTTTCTTGACATTTTCAAAGGTATTATTTAGATCCTCTGTCCACGTGTACCTCATTCCTTTACTTGAGAGTGCTCTTAAAGGTTCTACCGTCTGTGCATACCCATGGACAAAACGATTATAGGACTCCACCAACCCTAAAAAGCAGTGGAGGGCGTCCTTATCTCATGAATAGCTTTAATAAGCAAGCATTACACTTCCTCCTCCATCTAAGTAACAGCCTCACATTCTGAGTGAAACATAGACTTTCAACACTGAGCAGCAGATGTCAGTTGATTCCCCTGTCCTTTACCCTAGCTGTACCAGAAAGTTCTAATGAGCAACTAGAGTGCTAACATTCTATGATCATAACAAACATCAGCCACAGCTGACCACCATGAGAATAATACAGTTGACAACTCAACAGATTTAAGCAGTAGGCTGACACTTTTTGTGGCAGCACCACTGCCTACCACTTTTACTGAGCCCTACTGCTAGGTGTTACACTACAGACATTTGAACCCATATGTAGAGTACAGTATTAAAACGATATAAACTGGGTCTGTCCCCACCCAGCTAATAATCAATCACCAGTGAAAGCTCTTAATATTCAATGAGAGGATGCACAGGCAGCACCTGTCATGTCTATATGCCTTTCACTATCACTATACTCTGGACTGAAATTGCATCCTTGCAGACTAGCAGGCAGTTTTATCTTAAAACGAATGCCTGCTGCATTTATTAGCTACCAATTAAATCAGATTTTTTGTTTTTGCCTCATTGTGCTGCATTATTGACAGCCAGCAGATGAGATGGGGTTCAAGAAGAGCAGAGGTGTTGCAAAATGATGCACTCTGACAATTGGCTGCTGACCTGGTGCCTTGTGGAGCCCAACTCACAATTCTTTTCCTAATATCTCCAGTGTCGTTTTACCCACTTTCTTACTTCCATATTTGGCCGTTTCTAAAAAAGAAACATTCTAATGCTGAAGTTTTAGAAAGTAAACCCTATTTTCTCCAACACCTGCTTCTGGTCAGGGTGGACTTCATGCATTAACACTGAAGCTTGCATTCCACATTCTGATTTACCAATGCAAAATGCCCCCAGCACATCACCACAACAAATAACTGATTATCCGAAAGACAAAATCAAGTCCTTGAGCTGTTGCTATTTCATAGAAATTTCTTTTAATTGTCACAGATAAATATTCAGTTCCAAGAATGTTTTTTGATTACCATAGATGCATGTTCAATTCAACAACAATTGACTATTATCAGTTCTTCTGAAAGAAGAACCATGGTTGTCATGTATTATAAATAGGGCTCGTGCTTTTATGCTGTTTATGTTTTTGACATTTCCATCTGTATTTATGTTTTGCTAATTACATCTGCATTTATTTATTTATTGTTTAAAAAATTTTTTGGAAGACCTTTATTGATAATGCATCGTACACATAGCCAAAACAAACGCCCGAAGGCTCCCAAAGGTATCACATAGCATTATGGCAATGCTCGAAGGATCTAGTACAAAGGTACTGAGGTCTAATTTTCAAAGATAAGTTCTGAAGGATAAACGGTGGCAGGATGTCATAAAGCAGCACAATGGTCCCGGCATGAAGGATCAGGAGAGACATACATACAGTGCACTAAAAATACCAGAACCAGCACTTTCCCATTGAAGAAAAACGTTTAAACCCAGAAGAAAAAAGGAAAAAGAATAGAAGGCCCATAGAACAAAAAAGAAGCAAACAAAAACCCCCACCTCCCACCCCCCACCCTGAACCCCTGCAGCTGGCTACGGCCTACCCCCCCCAGCAGTGTGCCTGTCGCCCACTAAAAAGGAGTCCCGAAATATAGGAAGTAAGAAAAGGGTTCTAACCTATAACTATAATAAATGAAGAGAAGCGGAGGAGGAGCCCGCCACCAGTCCCCCGGCATCCCCCCTCCCATAGTTCAATATTAGCTCAGGATGTATTGTCCGGTGAAAAACAGCATTACTAGCATACAATATAAAAGGCACAGAGTCGGCACATTGCGTTATCCAAGAAATCAACACGCCCCACATCCAAGTCGGTCTGCAACGAGGAAACCATCAGACAGCGATAAGAAGCGTTCATCCCTGTCCCGTCTTCACTCTCCCCCCACTGCTAACAGAAATAACCCAAAAAGGCGCAAACTGTAGTCCGAAAGGGGCACTTTGCTTCAAACACACAACCAGATCAAGAACACTGGAGTCCAACGTTCCCATGCTGAGCCAGGAATACACAACCCTGGTAGCATAAAGCGAATCCGAGCCAAGGGGAAAAGTCTCGATGTCCAGCCCCTTCCGAAGCGATCCCGGGTATCAGGGGGCAAGACGTGGGGAAAAGACTCCCGTCGTGATCGCAATCCGTGGGTCGTACTTCTGTCCGGGCAGACATCGTCCGAAGCAAAAAGAGCCTCGGAGCCTGGAGTCCCAAAGCCATCACTATTGCGCGAGGCCGCCATCTTGTATGAGACAGACGCGGGGCGAGAAGTAGCACTGTGGTCCGGCAAGTCCGCCATTTTCGAGCACCCCTGTGCGCAGAGTAAACCATTTCGTGGTGAAAGGAGACGATAGCCGCCAATAAATCGCCATAGCCCTGATCACATCCACGCTCCCTGCCACTCATGTCCCCTTGCACCACACGTCCGTGACCACTCCATGGCCCAGCTCCTCAAGGTTGTGCGCCAATATGCACTTGGTGGTCTCAAATGGAAGCCCTCCAGGTCGGAGCAGGCTGCTCACAGTAAGCCTTAGGTCTACGCTTTGGAGAAGAGCGGTATAAGACCCAGGAAACGGCCGTAGGCATTGTCCCGGAAACCAGCCGCCCTGTTTGAGATCAGTGGGGTGGATATTTCGGGAACCTCCCGCCGGTAGCGGGCCAGCACTCAGGCAGTCACTCGGCAATCCACAGTAAAAGTTCCCGCAGTCATAAAATAACTCCAGATACAGGCACCAGGCACAATCAACTCTGTACCTGTAGTCAAGTGAGGCGGGCGGTTCAAATTTGGCCGCGACTTCCACAAATGGTCCGACCGGTTCAGCACAGCTGCTGACGCCCGGTGTTGTTCGCTCCGCAGCCGGCTCCGGTGTCCACTCGAGGCCCCGGTCTCAGGGCCGATGCGGGCCTCAAACTTCAGTCGAACATTTCTCCAGATTGCAAAGAGGCATGAGCTTCAGGATTTCCCTGCGGGCCGTCGGAGCATAACAGCTACCGCAATGTGCCTTCTCAACGCAGGATCGCCGGCAGGATAGTCTACATCTGCATTTATTAATATTTATCTGGGATTCTGTAAAAACATGAAGCAGAAACTAGGATATTTCCACAATTACTTAACCCATAAATGTGAGCTCATTCTTGAATGTCTGGCAGGGCTCAAATATATGAACAGCCACAAATGATAAATCAATGTACTTATATGAAAACATGCACATTTTAGCCTCAACCTCGTGCATGTTTACTGTTGTTTCACACTCATTACTAAAATTCCTTTCTTTTTTAATTGTAGATTATTGATGCAATTCTTTTATATGCATTTAAGAAGAAACTTATCTTAAATAGAAAATGGTGGTTTGAAATTAGGTTTTATTTGTTCAGATGTGCAGCTTAGGGGCCTATTAGGATGGCGGACGGACCAGCGTCCGTCCGCCACCCCTGAGGTGGAGGGACCGTCCACAGGGACAGCGGCGGTCCCTCCGTGCGAATTAGGATGTGACCGCCACTCTGGCGGTCGCATCCCGTATATTTTACATTGCGGCGGGTGCTGCTTTAAGCAGCACCCGCCACAATGTAAAATATGCATGGGTAGCCTTGGCATGCACAACTTGGCAGGCACTGCGTGGTGTCTGCCACCCTGTGCTTGCCAAAGCAGGGGGGTACCATAGATACCCCCATGTGCACCCCCACCGCCCAACACCCTGGGGGCTCGCAACGGGCCCCCAAACAGGAAGGACCACATGCTTTTCCACGGCGGAAAAGCCGCCTTGGAAAACCATGTTTTCTGCCCCATCCTAATATGGCTGGCGGTGTCTGATAGACACCACCACCATATAAGAGCTTTTCCGCCACGGTCGGAAGGGACCGTGGCGGAAATGTGGCGGACGGTCTTCCCGTCCTCCGCTGACCCCCCAGCCATCCTAATGTGGCGAGGGGTCTTTGAAGGCACCGCAGCTGTGAATCCGCATCCTCCGGGCCCGCGGTGGCTTCCGCCGGCCCGGAGGATGCGGATTCACCGCAATCCTAATCGGCCCCTTAATGTGCAAAATATTTATTTATATATAACGTGTGTGTGAAAGCAACTTGACTACTTCAGCAATCAGTTTCCTAATTCTTCAGTATCCCCCCTTCTGTATGCCCACTTAGAAAATCTTAAAGATTTGAAAAGGCACAAGATCTAGAACATGAAACACTGCCTTTTCCAAACGGTACCCCTAAAACATATGAAACCTTGAAACATGTTTCGTCAGTTTAAGCTTTACTCTTATATGATGGGAAAGGTAGTTGGTATGTTTACTGCCTTTTACCAGCTGATTTCCGAAGATTGCAGGATCTCTATGATGGTGTGCCATGTTATGTGGCAAAGGCTCTCCTTTCCATGCTCACATGCCCGCTGAGCATATTACTCTGAACTCACAAGTGCTGGATTTATTCCCTGGAAGAAAAGGCTGGCAGTGCACTCATGGGGCCTCATTTATGAAAAGTGACGCATCGCTGCGTGAAAACAGCGATGCGTCACTTTTCATTGCGCACTCCTTGCGACACCAATGATGCGTCATATTTAATGTATGACGCATCATGTTGCAAGGACTTACAGATACGTCAGTATTTCTGACGTATCTGTAAGCGCAAAAGTGACGCATTGCTGGAGTGTGTCACAAAAGTGACGCAACTCCAGCAATGCGTCCTTTCACATGGGGAAAGCCCCATGTGAAAGGGCTTGCGTCAGTCTTACGCCTGCTGTGAGGCAGGGGCAAGATTTTGACGCAACAGCATCCTAAATGTGACGCAGTGAAATCTCATAGACGCAGGTATAAGGTATAATGTGGCGCAGGGGTTTAAAAAGTGACGCATCTACCTAGATGCGTCACTTTTTAAATATGGTGCAACAAGGCGCATATTTTACGCCGCTGGTGCGTCACAAAAAGTGACGCACCGGCGGCGCAAAACTGACGCAAGGCCTCATAAATAAGGGCCATGGTGTTTAAAATGTTGGCGACCATCTTGAAGATATTGATCCCTGGTGGTTCGGGTTAGACTGTTCCTGTTGGATCAGGACCAAGATGGATTTTCATGAGGTGGGTTTCTGTCTAGAATGGCACAATGGGTGAAAAAACGAAGGTCTGGAATGAAACCCAGAGCGATTGCCAATGTCTGAGATTATTTCAAGCATTACTTCCATCGCCTTGTTTTTGCAGTCTGTGCCATCCAGACGTGAGTCCAGTGCTCACTGTGCCATAGGATTCAAGCTATACCTCACTGATGAGACCTAAAGAGGTCAAAAGTGGTCTGGGGTCGCTTGTGTTCTCATCTGGAGGCGAACCTATCTGGCTGTTCGGGCTGGACTGTTCCTATTGGAGCAGGGCCAACACTAATTTGCATAAGGCGGGTCTCTGTATAGAATGGCAAATTGATTCAAGCATTTCTTCTATCACCTTGTTGTTTTTGCAGTGTGATACTTTGAAGTACCTGAAACCATAATTCCAGATGAGATAAAAAAGCTGCCAGAATTGTGTAGACTAATTCTGTAGTGACAATTATACAAATAATGGTACATTCATACATCTTTCTTAGAAATAAAGGAACATGTGCATTTGCTGATTGGGTTGCTGTCAGATGGAACATCACACAAAAATACCATTCTTTAAATGTGGTACTGTCAGGATTCTACCTTACAGACACTAAGTGGTACTCATGAGGGCCCTGTGGGTCCAACTGTTTCACTGAACGCTCTAATACTCCCTACAATCTTTGATCCACTTAATGTTCCAGTCCAGTTTATCTCTGTACCATCCTGATGTATCATGGTCCTTGTAGTCCTTTCGGTCTCCAATCCTTCCCCCTACCACATTCTGGTCTTATGATTTCTATATCTAACAGCTTTCCTGTTCCTTTTTTTTAACCTGTTTTCTATCATTTTCACTCTCTATTCGATTGCCCATACTCCATTTCATGATTTCCAGTTTCCTATCTTGTGCCTCATAGTTTTCCTGGTCTTTTCTTTCTCAAGTCCCAGTTCAGCCTTCCCTTCATTGGTGGTCCCCCGATGCGCTGCACGTGGTTTAGTCTTTGCAGCTGTGCTCTTCCCTGAGCCTCCTGCTGTTTCAGCCAGGTGAGCCCAGAGTGCAGTGGCTTGCTACTATCTTGTCTGCTGAGTCTTCTTATGCTCTGTCATGTTTCTACTGCTGTATTTGCAGGCTTTTTTTTATTTTTAACTGAGTTTTATATTGTGGAAACTTGACCCAAAGGTATCGGGTATCAGAGCGCTTTACACAAGCACCAGTTTTGTTACAGATGGACACATTCATTTTTGTTAGGCACATGGAGATTAAGTGATTTGCCCAGAATCACAGGATGTTGCGTGTCCTTGCTGAGACTCGAACCCAGTTCCCCAGATTTGAGGTGGACCGCCATAGCCGTTAGGCCAACTCCTTCCTCTTTGATTCTGTTTCTCTTATTTCCTGAAATCATTTTTCAGTTATTGGCAACTTAGTAGAATCTGTTACTCTGCCTCTTTGTTTCTGAGATAGCCACTGCTCCTAGTATTTTCTGCACTCTTGCCGATGTCTTGTTATATGTAGACTCCTTGCCATGTGTTCCTGTTTGTCTGCATATTTCTATTCTGCCTTGTACGGATGCAGATGTTTCCTATTTCAATATACATAGTTCTGTGTATTCCAGTCCTATTCCTGGCCTGCTTTTCCCTGAACCCAGTGTTGGTGTTCTTTTTTCGGTTCCCTGTTGTCCTATCTTGTGTTTGTAATATATTCTTGATTATTATTGCTACCAAGGGTGCTAGTGTGTTTATGTGGCCATGTGTGTCTGGCACAGAGATCCACACAGCGCTCTTTTTCCATAAGCAATGCTGAATGTCTCTCTGAACTTTGTGAGATTAATCTGCTCCTTGCCTTCCTGTAAGATCTTTTTCACCTCACATAGGGATCAATTCCAGGAGCAGACAAACTATCATGTAAGACAGTTTGTTCATCACTACCCTGCGTGTGCTTTCCCGGTGTTTGTACTAGTATTGTCTCCATAAATTCCCTTCTAAACTTTCAGTTCCGTAATCACTTCATGTTCCAACCTGCTTCAGTCCTCAGCTTCTGTCCTACTTTTCTTCCCAGCCTTGGGGTATTCTATTAGTGCTTAATTTGAGCCGGTAGTTTCGATGCTCGGCACCGGCACTTAATTGTCAACACCGGCACTTATGACAGCTGCCACCAGGTGGTGCTGTTTTTATAATTTAGAGATGAGCAGAACACCAATTGTTAACTAATTCAGTATACATTAAGAACAACCAATACCTGCCACTCAAGCCAGTTTTATAGCTTTGGGAGCATGGAATAGTCTGAATGGTCACATTTGTCGCAGTGTGCTGGTTAGTAGTTGTGTAGGTACTGTAATTGGCAATACTGGCAGTGACAATGAGTGGTGCAAGCTGTGGAGGCCTCCTGACGGGGGCCCTGGCACTTATTGTTTTACAAATTAAGCACTGTCTATTGTTTATATTTAACATCTTCTCTGGAAATCCGTGCTCCCTGTAGAGCGGAAGCAGCCCGTTACCTTGCCCTGAACTCAGCAGATCTCAGGCTCCCTGGTTATCCAGCATTGTTGTGGACTCCACTAGTGTCCGTATCAGACGCCTACTCTGCAAACCTGTAGTGGTGTGAGGGGAGCTGATATCGCCTTGGCTCCCCTCACACCACAGACAGGCAGGAATGTCTGAATATGGTGACTTGTCCTCCAGGATCTAAAGCAAACCCTGTGTCATTGCACTCTAAATCCCGCTGTGTCCACTAATTATTAGATCACCACTTCAAAGAAGGCTATACAGCATGAGTCTTTGTTCCACGGAATTTTTCTGTTTTTAATTTCCATCTTTAATTTTTCATTGCTGATTATACATGCATTTTGTTCTTGTTATCAAATCGATCACAACCTGACTCATGCAGATTCTCACTGCCACCATGGTTCGCTGTTTTGCCAGAGCAGTACCTTGGGTGTAAAGGAGAAACCCTGGAGGCTTCATCCAAGTTCTGGCCTTTCTTGATTCAATGCTCCATTTGCCTCGAACTGAGAACTGCCTAACATGTTGTAGTATTTTATAAAAAATAAGTAAAGATGGTAAGATTCTTCTGTAGTTTATTCATGTATAAAGGATCCCATCCAACAGCTGACAGAGTAAGATTCAACTGAGCAGCATCCTTCAAATCATCAATGACATCATAACATTCCATTCCATGTTAGGATGGAACCTAAGCAAACATACAATTCTAGCAATAGAGAATAGTAATAGGGAATATCACACATCTCCCTCCTATAACAACTATATACAAATACCAAGATCTTTTTGACATAAAGAACATTATACATAATCTTTTAAATATGATGGACGTTTAGAAGACCTCAAGGAATGACGAAGATAATTGTGTTCACCTCTGTTGTTAGAAGAACGTTCACCTTGGCTTTCACTAGTAAGAGCATGTTGACTTCCACCAGTATGAGCATCTTTTTCTCCCATAGAACCATCAGCACAACTATTATTTCTATGTAAAATATCCTTTGGTTTTGATTTGACAATGACCACTCTATTAAGGTTCCATACTCTGTGATCCTGCGTTTTCACCGCGTTATTGAATACTTTTATGACCAACATTGGTTTGAGATATTTCGAGTTGCCACCACCAAATAAACCAGGTTGTCTTATAGCTACCCAATCTCCCACCTTAACCACAGTTCTTTTCACAGATTTTTTTGCATCAAAATTCCTTTTCCTTTGCTGAGCCTTATGCTCTTATCTAACATGCAAGTCTTGACCATCAACACTTTCAATTCTTCCTTTAAGTCTGCAATAATTATTAACCCAAAATAGTTCCAAACAAGTATTTGCAAACCTTCCCTGAAAAAGAAAGAAAGGAGATCTTCCAGTTGTGGAGTGAGGAGTTAATCTATACTCCTCTACTTTCTTACGTACTTCACACTTCCAGTCCAGATGCATAGATTTTGCAAGGGTAATAGTATCCTTTAACACTCTGTTGTACCTCTCAATCATTCCATTACCCTCAGGATGATATAACGAACATGTTTTATGTATAATATCATTTTTAGACGGAAATTCCCCCATCTCCTTAGATACCAGCTGCACGCCATTGTCTGTCAGAATAGATCTGAGATTACCCTCTCTAGAAAATAATTCTTTCAAACACCTTATCACACTTTGTATCTCCACACTGGATACAAAGAAAATCTCAGGCCACCTAGAAAAGATGTCCATGATGACCAAAAGAAAAGTTTTAGAACCACCACCATGAATAGATACTAATATGTCCAATGCAATGTCTTCCCACAGAAGTTTAGGACGTCTTCTCACTACCATGGGTTGAATTCTAGGAAATTTGGATTTATCACATAACCCACAAGGAACACACTCTCGAATCTCTCTCTCTCTATGAACTTATCCATTCCAGGCCACCAATACGTGTTACGTAACCTCTCCTTAGTTTTAGTGATACCAGAATGTGAAAGGAGACCAACAATATTTGACACCTTTCCTTAGTCAAGTCAAGTCAAGTCAAGTCATAAAATTTGTATAGCGCACTACATACCCGGAGGGTTTCAAGGCGCTTAGGAAGGGGAGGAAGATTATTTGTCAAATATCCACGTTTTAAGCTGCTTTCTGAACGCTAGGTGGTTTTGGGTGAGGCGAAGGTAAGCGGGGAGTGAGTTCCATGTTTTAGCAGCTAGGTATGAGAAGGATCTGCCTCCCATGGTGGTCTTGTTGATGCGAGGAACAGTGGCGAGGGCTTGGTTGGAAGAGCGTAGTTGGCGGGATGGGGTGTAGAAGGAAGCCGAGAGTTGAGGCAATCTGGTCCGATGTCGTAGAGAGATTTGTGTGCGTGGGTAAGCAGCCGGAAAGTGATCCTCTTATTGACGGGTAGCCAGTGGAGGTCTTTAAGGTGACCAGAGATGTGTTCATTGCGTGGGATGTCTAATATGAGCCTGGCTGAGGCGTTTTGGATTCGTTGGAGTTTCTTCTGGAGTTTTGCGGTAGTGCCCACGTAGAGGGTATTTCCGTAGTCCAGTCGGCTCGTGACCAGAGCGTGGGTGACTGTCTTCCTTGTTTCGGAGGGGATCCAGCGAAATGTTTTTCTGAGCATGCGAAGGATGTTGAAGCAGGAAGAGGATACGGCGCTGACTTGTCTGTTCATTGAGAGTGAAGAGTCCAGGATGACGCCGAGGTTCCGTGCGTGGTCTGTCGGGATGGGTGCTTTTCCGAGGGCTTCCGGCCACCAGGAGTCGTCCCATGCAGAGGGGGATGTACCTAAGATGAGGACTTCTGTTTTGTCTGAGTTCAGTTTCAGACGGCTTTGTTTCATCCATTCGGCAACTTCTTTCATTCCTTCGTGTAGGTTAGTTTTGGCGGTGCTGGGGTCATTGGTGAGAGAAAGGATTAGTTGAGTGTCGTCCGCGTAAGAGATGATGTTGAGGTTGTGTTGGCGTGCGATGGCCGCGAGGGGGCTCATGTATATGTTGAAGAGGGTGGGACTGAGTGAGGAACCTTGAGGTACGCCGCAGATGACTTCAGAGGCCTCGGACTTGAATGGAGGAAGGCGGACTCTCTGGGTTCTTCCGGTGAGGAATGAGGTGATCCAATCAAGTGCTTTTCCTTGGATTCCGATGTTGTTGAGGCGTTGAAGAAGGGTGCTGTGGCAGACTGTATCGAATGCTGCAGAGAGGTCGAGGAGGATGAGGGCGACTGTGTCTCCATTGTCCAGTAGAGTTCGAATGTCGTCTGTTGCTGCGATGAGGGCGGTCTCAGTGCTGTGTTTTGCTCGGAAGCCAGATTGTGAGGGGTCGAGGGATTTGTTGGCTTCGAGGAAGGCGGCGAGCTGGTTGTTGACTGCTTTCTCGATGACTTTGGCCGGGAATGGAAGAAGCGAGATGGGGCGGTAATTTTTGAGTTCGGTGGGGTCCGCTGTTGGTTTTTTCAGAAGGGCGGTGAGTTCGGCGTGTTTCCAGTCTTCTGGGAAGGTAGCGGAGTTGAAGGAGCAGTTGATGACGTCTCGGAGGTGCGGTGCTATGACGGAGTCTGCTTTGTTGAAGATGTGGTGAGGGCATGGGTCTGTGGGGGATCCTGAAGCATCTCATATTGACTGTTACCTCAGCAAAGTCTTTTACAACCTTAGCATAGTATTCCACCATGCCTAAGAACTTCATTAGTTCTTCCTTATTATTTGGAGGACTCATTTCCTGTATAACATCAACCATAACTTCTTTTGATCTAACCCCATTTGCATCTATCCTATGACCAAAATAATTTATGGAATCTGCACGGAACTTACATTTTTCCTTTTTCACCGTGAGATTACATTCATTCAGATTACATAATACGGCCTTTAACCTAATGTCGTGGTCATCCAAGTTGTTAGCGAATACCAAAATATCATCCTGAAAAACACATACACCAGGTAAACCCTTCAACACTCTCTCCATTACTCTCTGAAATACTGATGAGGCCGAGACTAGACCAAATGGCATCCTTTTAAATGTAAAAGTATAAAAAGGCGTAATGAAAGCCGTTAAATCTCTGCTGTTTTGCTCCAACTCTATCTGGTGATAAGCAGATGTTAAATAGATGGTGCTGAATACCTTAGCCCCACCCAATAAAACCAACAGTTCATTTATATTGGGTAAAGGATATTTGTCAATTAGCACATTTTTGTTCAGTTGGTGCAAATCGATGCACAGACGAAGATCGCCATTAGGTTTGCTTGCGGTCGCCACCGGAGCCAACCATTCCGTTCCCTGAACCTCCTTAATAATTCCACCATCCATCAATTTCTTTAATTCCTTTTGCATATCATCTTTTACAGACAAAGGAAAATTCCTCACCTTACAACACACACAAATTGATCCACTCTTTAACTTGATTTTATGCTGATACCCTTTCAAGCAACCCAAATCATGTTTGAATACATTAGGAAAGTTTTCAATGAGGGATTGCACAAAATAAATGTCTTTACTCTTCATGCAAACAGGTGTAGAAGTGTGTTTATGCTTCAAATCTAAAACCTTATCGCTATTACTATCAGGTGTTAAACCAGATTTCTGAACCACCGAAACATTTTCTCTGATTTGTATAGTAGGATCTGCATTGGGATCCAGAAACACTCCTAAATCCCCTTGATGTAGCCAATTTATTCAACTGTCTCCTTTTTTAGATGTATAGGTCTTCCCTGCAATTACTCTGTTCTTGTACTCAATCTCACCCATGAAGTATCCATGAAGCTTAATCGGTTCACCTCCATAAGCTAAAGGAACAATATCAGGTTTAAAGAGTTTGATTTTATTCCTAAGCTTTAGGTTATAAAATTCATTGGAAATTATAGTTGTCTTTGCCCCAGAGTCAAAAAGAACTCTTGTAGATTCACCTTCAATGAGTATATCGCCACAGGGACAATTTCTCTTCTTAGACATATCTTGAATCTGGACAACTATCTGCCCACACTCAAAGTCATCCTGAGAAGACTTTGAATTACTTTCGTACACCTCTACTTTCTTCACTCTAGGAGATATTTTCGTCCTAGATGTTTTAGAGAAGTGACCCTTTTTTTTGCATTTTGAGCAGATGTGGTTCAATGCAGGACATCTGCTATCATTAGCTAAATGCCCTATCTTGTCACATCTGAAGCATTTCAATGTGGTGAACTTGTCCTTGTTTTTAAATCTCTCATTTTTAACCTCCCTATTAATTTTATCATACACAACTGGATTAGATTTATGGTATTTACCTTTAACTGAATGAACTTTTTCTTCTTTTACCTCACCATTCTTAAGGACATCTACACACGAGTGTTCTATCCTCTTTGTGACTCCAAGAACCTCTTCAAGAGTAGGCTCATCACGAAGCCACAACTCTTCCCTCCCTTTTTCCATGTTACAACCTAACATAAATTGATCACACATAGGATCATCAGTTAGATTATCATATTTACAGGATGAAGCTAACTTTCTTAGGTCTGTTATATATGTTTCAACAGTTTCCCCATCTTTCTGAGTGCGTTTTCCAAAGTGATACCTTTCAAGTATCGTACTAATTTTGAGCAAATAATGTTTATCCAATTTATGAATGCAAATCTCATACTCATTCAACTCATTAGCCTCAGATGATGATAATTCTGGTAAATGATCGAACAATTCTTTTCCTTCAGATCCCAAGCAATGTAAAAGGAGTGAAGTATTTCTTTCTGCACTAAGAGATGTCCCACAAACGTTGGCATATCTCTCAAAAACACGCTTCCATTTTTTCCATCTAATTGGAGGATCACTCGGTGACTCTAAGAAGAAAGGTGCAGCAGTTACATTCTTCATTGTTGTAAAATATTATTTGACTGATCTAAATTTTGAAATTGTATGGAAAATAATAGCAAGAATATAAATTTTTGATTTCTTAAAGTTGAAGCACTTAAAATAAAATTACAGTTAAAACTGAGAAGATAAAAGGAACATATGATACACTAATACAAATCACTATGTATCCTTACTCTGAGCAATTCACTGACGCCAAGCACAAGCGTGTGAATCGCTGATGAAAATCACCAAGTAACATTAAATATATGGTGCACAGTCCCAAAAGTTCAAGCGTGCAACTCGCTGAAGAGCTGTTAAAATAAAAGAGATTTGCCACTCTCGGGAATGTAACCCGCTGGGAAAATAAATAAACTCTTTATGTAACAGTACCTTATCCCATGCTTGAAGTCATTAGCGCGCTGATGATTTTCGCTGTTAAAATTAAAGTAATGCGGCAAAATCTCAATAATAACAAGAAGAATTAAGTTGTGAAATTGCGGTGCCGCGTATCCTAGCAACTAGAAGATTCAAGATGGCTGCAGCTGTAACGTCATCACGCCAAGCACGTAATGACGTGGCACGTCTTACGTGATGACTCCGATGAGACAGCTAGAAGGGATGACGTTGTCTTGAAGTAACGAAGGACAACAATGAAGAAACACAGCAACGTCACGTCAATCCATCGCCGAGCGCGCCGAGTGCATCCTTTGATTGCAGTGCGCAAGTGAAACCATCAGAAGTTAACCGTCTTTGAGATCGGTAAATGTTTATCTTTCAAAAGGTACATGGAACGATGTAGAAAAGTGTAACTTTCAAAGTCAGATACCAATCCACATCCAGAGGCGTACGTTTTTGAGCATATTCCAATATTCACACGTCTTGTATGAATAGTCAAGGATTTAATATTTAAGTTTCAGATGCAGAAAATAGTTTTCCTTGACTCCTCTTCTTAATTTAAACAGCACAAAGTCATTAAAACTTGAAGTAAAATCAATTAATGCAGTTGCCTTTGTTATTAAATGAAGAAGAAAGAAAACAAAATATGGACTAGGATGAGCCCACATCGGTATGCCATTAAAATTAAATCCCATGAATTAATATATGTGGCGAAGCTCAAATCCCACTAGACCCAACAAGGTTAGTCTCTTTATGGATGAATAATATTCAAGACAAAGAAAGGTTAACTTTTAAATCCTCACTTTAAATGAAGTTGTTTAAGATTATAAAATTTTCTTCAAAATCAAATAATTCCTGAGTTGAGATCCTTTGATAAATGAAGCTGCTGACTACGCCAGTGTTGTATTTTCATAAAAAATAAGTAAAGATGGTAAGATTCTTCTGTAGTTTATTCATGTATAAAGGATCCCATCCAACAGCTGACAGAGTAAGATTCAACTGAGCAGCATCCTTCAAATCATCAATGACATCATAACATTCCATTCCATTTTAGGATGGAACCTAAATTGATGGCTCACCCACACTGTGAATCTCTCAATTTCTCCACCATATTTAGAGGTGCGGAAGTGCATGGTTTTGGGTGCTGGACCCAGTTGAAGCGTTTGACCTGCCAGGTTGTCCACCAGTGGACCACTGGATTACAGTGACTGTTGCCCATCCCCTTTCCTTGGGAAGAGAGACTGTCTCTTAATTTATCTGCTCTGGATCATAATGCCTAGGATGCCAAGCATGGGTAGGAATATCCTTTAATATCCCTAATCCAAAGGGAGAAAACTTAATTCACATGGAGGCCATTGGTTCTTTCTCCAATGTAGGCTTAGAGGTCCTCACCAGCAGGCAGAGATCTCTAAATTGGACAAGGAGTTCTCTGCCAGAAGAGCAAACTGATAGGTCTTTGGGCCGTCCATCCAAGCTTAAAACGACCCACAGAGACTTATGAATGAAAAGGAGGTTGAGCCAATTAATGAGGGTCACAGTCCAAGATATTAAACAGCTTAGTGAAAATTAAAATATAAGCCACAGGATGGGATTTATGCTACCCCTGCATTGGGGTCATAATTCCATGCTGGAAAATATCTAAAACTATTCCTCTGTAAGTTTATATTTTCTTCAGCTTTTCTTGGTACAATGGAATTACCAAAAAGAATAACACAGTTCCTGTATCTTTTGCTGAACTTTGTAATTAAGGATATAATTGGAACACAGGGCCGGACCAGCAGTACCGGGTATTGGGCGCTTCCCTGGGAGACTAGAAGAGTGGGGGCCAGTTTTGCAGCAGTGGGGGCCTGGTGTATTACTGGGGGCCAAGCAAGAGTGTCCAGCCTCCCAGGGCAAGGCTGTGCTTCCCCAGGGGCTGGTCCGAGAAAATTACCAATGGCTGCTTTGGGTTCCCAATCCCACCCTGGTGATACACATTAGCACAAAAATCTCAATTGCCCTAAAGAGGAGTTGAGATGAACATATTTGCAAACACCATTGCAAAGGCTCAAAGGAGTATTACGCAATGACAAAATGTAAGATGATATCCCAAGGAATGATTGGGAGCAAGTGTGATTTTGTTATGTTGAAAGTAAGCAAACAGTGAAGTAAAATATAAACTTTCCCTCTTACATGGAAAACATATTTACAAACACTCACATCACATCACAGTATATCGTACTTTGGCTTTGAAAGATTTAACGTGTGTGATATCTTGATAAATCCCATACCCGATTAATTGAAGCAGACAAGCCCTATTCCACTCCTCTGAACTCTGGTGGAACAGACAAAGAGACTCTTCTGGGTCATATGCAGGGATCACTGAACTCATAATAGGTATCATACATAAATGTTAAATACAGTCTCCACAGCTGCAGGGAATAAATTCATATCTGAATGGCATTACTTGTTATACTAGTCTTGATGATGGGTTCAGTGTTGTCATACGGGCTGTATATTTATATGTATAGCGGGATTGCTAGTTTTCTGCTCATGTGGGAATGAGTTGATGTCTGAATGGTATCTTCTAGTTTGTCCATTCTGTGGTTATATGACAAAATATTGTCAAACACAATATTGGTTCACCACAACATTGTAAAAAAATATTGCTAACAAAATTATTGTCATCCCATACATACAAAAAGCACAAATATCGAAACTAAATATCACCCTGAAAAACATTTCAAAGCAGTAATATCAATAATAAAAATATTGATAAACAAAATATTGTTAACTCCTTAAATACATACAAAATAAACAAAACATTGAAAAGATAAATATTGTTACCATTAATGTTGCCTAAAAAAATTACATTATATATTACTATAGAAAATAATTTTCAATAACCCATACAAGATAAAATCACAAACAACATTTTAAAACTTATATTTTATAACAAAGTATAATTATTTTTAAAAAAACACAAACTGCACTTCAACCTAAAACTAATTTACACAACACTAAAATTATGAAAAAAGAAGTAAAAAACTATACCAAATATAGGAAAGGTTACAGGAACATTATAGTTAGGTGAAAGTGGCAGTCATAACATACAGTTTTAAATGAACAAAACCACTGAAATTCACCAATAATAGGTATCTCAAGTAACTATAATTTGCGCCCTAAGGTAACTGTAACTGGCGCCCTAGCATGCATAGTTTTCTCATGAATTTTTATTTTTAAGGGAGATGAGCATGCAGCCGCCCCCCCTTCCTCGAGCCTTTAGTGCCTGGGGGACCACATTCACCTGGGACTCCATCCCGTGTGGTCATTTAGTTTAATTAAAAGAGTGGGTGAGCTGCCCTCTTCCCCTAGCCTTTAGGGCCACAGGGACCCCATGACCTTTATTTTTAAACAAGGCAAGGGGGGCAAGCGGGTCCACTATGGGCCCTGGGGACCCCATCCCTTGGGCCTTTCTTATTTATTATTTATTAATAATTCAATTTACGTTCAGGCCCCAGGGATAGGTCCCCAAGGCCTACTGAGGCTTGTGAAGGGGGACTGCACACCCTCTCCGCTTTATTTTAAATATGCCCCCAGGAATGGAGCCCTGGGCCTCCCAGAGGCTCGGGGAGGGGGCCATGTTCCCCCTCCCCTTATTCAGTTTTTTGCACTACCCTCTCAAACCCTGGTTCACCCCGGGGTATTTATTTAGTAGGGCCAATTAGTAGAAACATTTAAAAGAAACTTTTGGGACTCATGAGGGTCCCTCTGGGACCCCCACATCAAGCAGCTGGGCGTCAGGCTATCCCTACTCTGCCCGTATACGTTTTATTTTCTTATTTGTCTTTATTGGTTTTCCAACATAGTACATAACAAAAGGCACAAGGTGCCAACCATTAGTCAGCCACAGCACATGCATAACACATATTATGGATCAAAGTATAGCATCCCTTTTCCTAGTAATTAGCCAAGTTCCATATATCATTATTTCTATATACAAGATGATTGGACATATTACAGTGTCAGTACAGTATACAACGTCAGGAGACACAAGTATCTAATTAGACAATTTACCACAGTATGCCAGGCGGACCTCATGTCTCATAGAAAGAAAAATAAATAGACCATCATTTGGGCGTTACAATTTTCCTATGACATTGTCACACATCATCATAAACATCATTTTTACATTTCCATCAACCTCACATTCTAGTCTACATAATCCTTGCACAGTCTGGTCTGTAGTCGACCGTGTCCATTCCAGGAAAGGTTCCCATATATCATTCGGACGGGATGTGGAAGGCATCTGATCCCAAAATAGCCCTAGTTGAGTGTGTCCATAGGTCACATCAGATAACCAATTTTTAAAGTCCGGAACCCGCTTCCTACCCCAGCGGAGAGCAACCTGTCTGCGGGCATAGAGCAATAGGAGTGCATGCAACTTTTGTCTCTTGGGTACTGTGTCACGCATATACCCTAGAAGACCCAACATTGGGGATGGTGAATCAGCCCTGCCAACAATTTGATTCACAGCATCAAATATCTCCCCCAAAACAAGCATAACTTTGGGCATTCCCAAGCCACATGCAAAAAAGTAGCCTGCTCATACCCACACCTCCAGCATCTATCATCCTCTCTTAAACGCATACGGTGTAGGCTAACCGGTGTTCGGTAATATCTATGTAGGAATTTGAAATGAACCAGTCTTAGGCGATAATTTGGGGACAGATCAGACAATTGGCCACAACAATACTCCCACTGTTCCTCCGTCATCTGTGGGTTTAATTCACTATTCCAAAGCTCCATGGATTTGGGCTTCAGAATCGGATAAGCAGTCTGCATTACTGTGTAGAGTCTTGTGACCAACTTCCTAGACGACTGCGTCTTAAGAACATTTTCCAGTGCTAGCATCGTCGGGGGGCCTCAGGGAAGCCCGTATACAGCGCACGACACACAGTGCGTATTTGGTAATATAAAAAAATTTCAGCAAAAGGTACTACATGTTCGTCTGTATCGAGCGAGGGAGGTCTGAAGCTGCCATCCGGGTAGAGATCAGCAAAAGTTTTTAACTTCATTGTGACAACTAAGGCCTTACCAACACCCCTCTCCATGCATGGTAACATACGGTTATGCTCTAGTAACATAGATGGTGCGAATAGCGTCGAGATACCCGCCCTCTTCTGCAATTCACGCCACACCCAGAGTAGTGTTCCAGCAGTGTCAACATCCTCCCTTGGGTGACTCGTTTTTTGATACAGAGCGACAGCCAGTGGCACTGGGGCCACTGCGTCCCTCTCAACCGCAGCATGAGGTTGAAACGGAGTCTCATGCACCCAAAAATGGAGAAACTGAGCTTGCGCACGTAGGGCATATAATTGCATGTCAGGGGCCCCCAATCCACCCTGTCTCAGGGGAAGGGCCAGGAGGTTCCAGGACACCCTGGCCTGTCCATTTGGCCATACCAAGGACAGCAGTTGCGAGCGCAAGAGCCCAAAAAAAATGTTTGGTGAGAGGAACTGGCACATTCACAACTAAATAAAGGAATTTAGGCAGGATGACCATCTTCGCCAGCGCCACCCTACCTGCTACAGAGAGAGGCAGTTTAGACCAAATGGCAACTTTCTCCTCTAGCCACGATTAGGCCCGACCAAAATTCAGGTTCCAAATGTCCTGAAGGTTCCTGCTTAGCCATACCCCCAAATATTTGACCTCTGTGGCCTCCCTTCATAGGGGGAACTCAGAAGAAACCTCCCTCGTGCCATCAGTGAGCGGGAAAATCACTGACTTTGTCCAGTTTATAGATATGCCAGCAAACCCCCCAAATCTTATAAACTCACGCAGTACTGGAGAAAGATTTTCCTCTGGGTTTAGAATGTATAGGGTGACATCATCCGCATATAAGGATATCAAGAGGCTACGAGTGCTGAACCCTATGCCTCTAGCGGTATGGTGTTGCCTTATCCTTGCTGCTAATGGTTCCATAGCTATGGCAAATAATAACGGCGACAGTGGACATCCCTGCCTCGTTCCCCTCGAGATTTTGAAAGAGTCCGACACCATGCCATTCACTCTAATACGGGCCATGGGGGCCTCATATAACAACTTTATTCTTTTAATAAATAAAGGGCTGAACCCCATGCGCTGCAACACCATGAATAGGTACGGCCACTCCAAGGAGTAAAACGCCTTAGTGGCGTCTAGGAATATTACCGCAGCCTGGACACTTGGATGCAAGTAATGTATTACTGAAAATAACGTGCGCAAATTGTGTGACGTCGACCTCCCTGGGATAAATCCCGATTGGTCAGGGAGTGCAATCATTGTTAACATCAGCTGAAGACGGTTAGCCAGTAATTTTGCATAGATCTTGACATCAACATTTATCAGAGATAGCGGTCTATAGGAGTCTAATTCCATTTCCGCCTTCAATAGGGTGATGATCATAGCTTCCCTCATGGACGGGGGCAAGACTTCCACCTCCGAAGCCTCCTCGTACACTACAAGTAACCTGGATGCCAACTCTTCAGCATACGTTTTATAAAAAGCAATTGTTAGACCATCCGGACCTGGGGCTTTATTCAATGGGAGACTCTTAATCACTTGTGCTACATCTTCTTTTGTGATGGGCAAACCCATATATAGTCTGTGATTATCATTAAACCACGCAAGCCCAATAGATTCTAGGAATTCCGACATGTTGTCAGTGTCCGACACTCCAGCTGTTCTATATAGATTTGAGTAAAAAGCGTGAAACTCATAACACTCCCCTTTGGTCCCTGACAATCTCACCATCTACACCTTTAATCTCATGCACAAAGGTGACAACTCTTGTTGGCCTAATCATATTTCCCAGTGTATGCCCCGGCCTGTCACCTTCGCCAAAGCACCGGGCCTCCGCATATTTACCAAGAAACTTCACCTCCCTATTCGCTTCTTCTTCAAATTCCAGCAGCTTAGTTTTTAAAAAGCCCGCCGTTTTGGGGTCTGTGTGCGAGTACAGTTGTCCCTCCAGATCTTTGATTTTGTTCTCTAGCTCAGTCAGTGTGCCTCTAATGGCCATTAGCACTCCTTCCTGTCTCGCAATACATTGCCCTCTTATAACGACCTTAAATGCATCCCATAGAATAGCTTCAGTGTCCACTGAACCCAGGTTCGTGTTAAAATACGATTCAATATCCGACCGTATTTCCTCCTTGAATGCCTCCTCTAGTAGCGCATTCTGAGGCAGCCGCCAGGTAAAAGCTCGCGGAGGAGCCCCGGGCAAGGACAGCCTGAGGAGGCAAGGTGCATGATCAGACAGTGAACGTGCCATATGGGACACCTCCACCGTCCAAGCAGCAACATCCAGCGAGACCAGCCAAAAGTCCAAGCGGGACCAAGCCAGGTGGTGACTGGAGATATATGTACCCTCCCTCAGAGTGGGATTCCGTTCTCTCCAAATGTCCAGAAGCCCCCATCAGTCATTATCAGCCTGATTCATGTACATGCCGTTTTGCGTGTCCCTAATAGCGAATAATAGCGACTCGCTATTGAGAAAACGCAAAACGGCATTCATGTATTTTTCGGTGAAAAAATAGCGACTCGCACGCGGGCGCAAAAGCCGTTAGCGACCTACAAAAAACGCAGAAAAATCGCAATTTCCGGCCACCAGCGATCGGGATTGCGACACGCAATCCCGATCGCACGGGATTGCGACTTGCAATCCCGTGCGATCGGGATTGCGAGTCGCATTATCGCGGGATCCGGAAATACGGGAAGACGCATTCCGAGCACCGTGATGACATCACAACCAGGAAGCAGCCAAATCCCACCCCCAAACACCACAGTGACGCAATCATCTGACGCAATCATCCGACTCTACACGACGGAAAGCTGCCGCCAAACCGCCGATAGCGACTCCCGACCCGGCAGAAATAGCGCCCGCCATGTCTGAAGAACCACTGCCCGGCCCCAGCAACAGCGCTAGCCGCAAGCGCAAACTGAAATTCTCCGAGTCGGAGCTGGAGAACCTCATAGAAGGGGTGGTGGCCCAACACGACCAGCTGTTTGGTGCCAACTCAAGGAGGGTCCCCGAACAGGAGAAGCGGAGGATCTGGGTGGGGATTGCCTCCAGCGTGAACTCTGTTGGCGTTGCGGACAGGTCGGTGGAAGAGATCAAGAAGCGCTGGTACGACCTCCGAGGGCGTGCCAAGGAGAAGGTGGCGGCGCGTCTCGGTGAGTCATCAGGCACTGGAGGTGGTGGACCGACTGTCCCACCCAACACCCCCCTGGAGGACCAGGTAGAGGAGACCTTGGAGAGGGAGGCGTGTGTTGGTGTGACCACTCTGGACTCCTCCCGCCCAACCCACAACACCCAAGGTAAGTGGCATGCGACTGCGACCCTGTCCCCTATGACCGTCCCTGCCCGAATAGGCTCACTCATTGGCCCTTAATCATGCCTATGTTGTGCATCAGGAAATGCCCTGAGGCATTGTGGGAGACGTAGTATGTCCACAATGTAGTAGTACCACAATGCGGCCTGAAAGGTTCCTAAGCGCACAAATCCACAGCCATCCAGGGAATGTCACCCAGCATGCATGTAACATCTGCACGTCTGACAGTCACATGCACCTAATGAGTATCCACTTACCCTCACAGGTGCAGATGATAGCAGTGACAGTGAGAGGCTGGTGATCAACGAGGAGGCCCAGGAGGAGGAATCCCTACCCGCTTCCCAGCCACCAGCCCCTGCCGCAGCGCCAACAGCAGCAGCCAGGCCCCCCACCTTACCTGCTGCAAAATCTGCAGGACCACCGCCTGCCAAGGCCAGGCCCACCACCTTACCTGCTGCAAAATCTGCAGGACCACCGCCTGCCAAGGCCAGGCCCCCCACCAATGTGCCTCCAGTGCCTGCCGCACCTGCGACGCCAGCTGCTACAACACCTGCAGCTCGTCCTCCACGATCTGGGCCAGCCACATCCGCTACACAGCGGCAGAACAGCAGGAGGGGCAAAGGGCATCTCCATGCCTGCATGAGCGTGGAGCGGCGAATGCTCCGTCTACACCAGAGGCAGTCGCAGCAGCAAGGAGCCATCCAGCTCCAGCTGCAGAAGATCGGCCGCAATGTGGCGGGAGTCGGCCAGCGGGTGGACCGCATGACGGCAGCCATTGAGCGCATGACGGCGGCAATGGAGGCCAATACCGCTGCGCTGGGGAAGCAGCGCAGTGTTGCACGCAGGCGCCACCACCAGCTGCTGAGCCAGATGGCGACCTATAGTCGCTCCAATTATGTGGCAGCAAATGCCACCACCCAGCTGTCGCGGCGCTCTATGACCCAGCAGCACCAGCTGGTCCAGTGCTGCGAGGAGATTACCCGAGTGCTGGAGCACTTGACCACCGCCGTGGTCCCACTGCTCCAACCTGTGCTACCGGCCGTCGTAGGGGGAGATGATGGGAGTGAGGCTGCCTCCAGCGTGAGCAGCAACTCTGCCACGCAGGCCCCCCCACCTAGGCGCAGCACCAGGGCTACGCCTGGTCCATCTGCCCAGGATGAGGAGCCTCAAAGGCGCCTGGGAAATGTGCGCAGGAAGCACCAATGACATTGTGTCAGGGACACAGGCGCAGGCTGAAGATAAGCCTGCCATGCACATTTACATGCAGTATGCTGGAATACTGTATTTTTTTGTAAATAGTTCTTACCATGACCCTTTTCTGTTGTGAATCAAACAAATACATTTATTTTGAAGCATACATTCGCCTTGTGTTATCATTACATTTAGCATGCAATTGTGATATGTGGGGTGGGGGAAGGGGGTGGGCTAGAAATTGTTAGCTGTGATGTGGTTGCGACGTCTGTGGCCTTCAGCTGGGTTCTCCCCGCGTGCATGGTGCGCATTTGCTGGTGGCCGGTCGTCCCCCTCAGATTCACTGCCTGAGATGTCAACTGGTATCCGGCGCTTGGTTGCAATGTTATGAAGCATTGCACAGACAGCCACAATGCGGCAGCACGCTGCAGGACTGTAATACATGGCCCCACCTGTCTTGTGCAGTATACGGAACCTGCTCTTGAGCAGGCCAAATGTCCTTTCAATACAGTTCCTTGTCCGGATGTGCGCAACATTGTAGCGCCGTTGCTGAGGTGTGGCAGGGTTGAGGTAAGGGGTCAGGAGGTATTCCCGTAGGGCGTAGCCACTGTCACCTGAATGAGAGGAGCAGATGTTAAATGCCTGTGCAGCGCAGTTACTTCATAGCAATGTGACATTGTCGACAAAGTGTACTTACCAAGTAGGTGTCCTTCCCCAAACTCTCCCCTGATCAGTCGTGTGTGGAGTCCGCTGTGCCTGAAGATGAAGGAGTCATGGGTACTGGGCCACAATGTCAGTGATGATGCTCTTGGCATTGCAGACCATCTGTATGTTGAGGGAGTGGTAGGACTTTCTGTTGCGGTACATATACTCCGTGCCAGCTGGTGGGCAGATGGCGACGTGGGTACAGTCTATGCAGCCGAGGACATGGGGAAAATGGGCAACATTATAAAATTGTAGTTTAGTGAGGTCCAATTCCTGTTGACTCGTGGGAAATGTGATGTGCCGGTGGAGCTGGCTGAGCATGGCGTCAACAAAAGTGTGGAGGCAGCGTGACATGGTGGGCTGGGATATCCCCCCAGCAGCGGCTACTATGCCCTGGAAACTGCCGGAGGCCAGGAGGTGCAGGCTGCACAATACCTGCACATGTGTGGGCACAGAATTGTTTCGCCTTGTTGGGTGCTGCATGATGGGGTCGAGTTCTTGTATCAGCCAGGTGATCATTTCCCCATTCAGCCTGTATTTAGCATAAATCTGTTCTCTGGTTTGGCCCAGCAAGGTGACCCGCAGCCGGTAAATCCTTGCCTGCCTCATGGGTCTCCTCCGTGCTGCTCGCTGTAGCCTTCGCCGCCTCACCACCATGTACATCCCAGGCATTGTGGAACGCCTAATGCTGCTGCTGAATGTCCTTATGTGTGATTGGTCAGGCCTGGCCCTGTTGGTGATAGGACAACGGTTTTTTGAAAATATTTTTCAATGCCTTTCATGGTTACCACCTGCTTTGAGTTGTCCTTATTTTGCGCCGTGCAAATAGCGATTTTTGGGTTTTTCGCTAATTGCGATTTTTCTTGAATGCCAATAGCGATTTTCTTTTGCGAATTCGCTATTATTTTCGCAGATTCCGTGGTGTGTCGCTATTTCCGATTCGCTAATGCTCAGCGGCAGGGATTCTGCGATTATATTAGTGAATTCGCAAATATGTGTTTGCGAATTCGCTATTTTGTTGTTGAATGCCGATTACCGAAATTGCGCCCGCATTTGCGTTTTCGCAGCGATTGCGGGCGCAATTTCATTTCATGAATCAGGCTGTATGTCTTGCAGAGCTGTACACGCCTAAGGATGCAGCGACCTAGCTGTACCATGTCTATCAGAAGTATCTGAAATAACAGCGTTAAAGTCTCCCCCCCCCAAATTACAGTGTGACATCCCATCGCTCTGATTCTAGACCATAGTTGCCTGAAAAAGTCAGGTGAGTCCGTGTTTGGGCCATACACAGCAGCCAACGTCCCCTCCCTTCCACCCAACCTCCCATTTAGCAGAACAAAACGACCTTCAGGGTCAAATGTCAAATGTCAAATGTTCTTATATAGCGCAGCTTATCACCGTGAGGTCTCAAGGCGCTACATATGGTGCTACATATGGTGCTACATATGGCGCTACATATGGCGCTACATATGGCGCTCAAGGTCTACATATGAATTAGCACATTTCCAGTCAGATCCTTTCTTTATGAGAATAGCAACCCCTCTGGCATAACTAGAGTACATTGCTGAGTAAACCTCCCCCATCTGCTATTCCTAAGTCTCTGCGACGGTGTCACATTAATATGCGTTTCCTGCAGGAAACAAATATCTATATCATGCCTCACTAGATATGCATGGACTAGTCTCGCCATCCGGCCATCGTTTAACCCCCTGGTTACAATATTCAGGGTATGTACATGCATCATTATTTAGTAATATCGAGGCTCACATCGTTGTCCAATCCGTTTACAACATGGTACTGGCAATATGTCTGTGTTACGATCATGGCTGTTATATGTTGGCTCGTAAAAGAAAACAGTCCAACCCCATTCCCACCCACCTCCCACACCAACCCCCCAAACAGGTTGTAGTATATCCCTCCCAATAACAACTTTTGTTAACAACAAGCAGACATAGGGAACCTTCCCAAGGGGGCGAGGGTAGGCCGGCATACTCCCCTACTTTCGCAGGGTGGCCGGGGTTGTTACAGAACAAGCTCACCATGCGTTATGAGATCAATTTGAAATACTTATTATTTCCCCTTTGGGGGTGCCCACATAGACCTACGTCAGCGTGCAGCAGTGTGATTTCTATGGGGAATGTGGAACATTGTGCTACAGTAAACAGTCTAACAATACTGACATGGAAGTTATAAACATTTCAATCATTGTCACTCAGCCTGTCCGTGGTTGACTTGTCCCCATCTCCCCTCTTCTTGGGCGCCTTGCCAGCAACATGTTTGGCGAACTTGAGCGCTGATTTTGCATCCGTGAAATAGTGCGCAGTTCCGTCGTGAGATACCTTTAATTTAGCTGGGTACAACAGAGAATATGGAATTTGCGCCTGTAACAGGAGTTGCTTAGCCGGTAGGAATTCTCTACGAGCGGCTTGCACTTATGGTCTGCCCGTATACTTTAAAAACATTTTTTAGGGCTATGAACTGAGTACTGTCAGAGCTTTACAAGCCTTACCTTATGCTCGCGGAGTGATCCTGCAGAGAGGATAGGAACAACCTCTTCCGTCCCTTACCTCCCGCCAGTATCTGTGTAGAAACGAAGACCAGGTTGAAGGTTGGGACCATGAGAGGAAATCCTAGATGGTGTGGGAACGTGTTCTTCTGTATTCTGGACCGCGCATGAACTATCAGTAGATGTAAAGTAGAAGGAACCCAATAGATGAAAATGTAGGAAGAAGCCAGAAAAAGCCATATAGGGTACTGCCACCTTGGGATGTGAAGTCATGTCAATCTCCAATCTCCAGGTTTTCTTCAAAAGGGTATTCAGTTAAGAATTCACTGAGTAGGGATATCAATATAAGCGCTCCTATGCGCTGTACTATAATCTTGCGCACCCAGCGCAAATATGTTGTATAGCATTTCAGGACCCTAGTGTAATTTTTCCGATTCATGCCCATATATAGGTATAAATCACCTTGTCCTTATATAGGAATAGAAATCATAACCATATTTAAACTTAGCCCATGCAGTCCAAATACGGCATGGCTGCTTCCACTAGTTCCGAAAATCCACAACGATTTCTTGAAACTCGCCTTCAGCAGTCAGGGACTTCCCCTTGCTTGAATATTGATTTGTTCAAGAACTCATGGAATTTTAAAAAAACTGTGAGTCTTTGATGATTATGTTCAACCTTTCGTCATACTCGGCATCTTCAAGGTATAAATATGCCCACACTTGCCCTAGCAAACACACAGTGGTTTGGAGCAGTTCGACTATCTACCTACCCGACACAGCTCGCCGCAGCAAGTGCCGAAGGAAGCCGACCCTCCAGTAGACGCACTGAGAGAGACGCTGTCTTTTCTCTTGCCAAGAAATACAGCACCAGTGTTTCCAGGCTCCCCTTGCGGGGTGTTGGGAAATCGAGTCCTGAGACAGAGAGATACCAGACCTCCTTCATTCTAAACCAAGGTACAGAGTTGATTAGACCCTAAGAGAAATCTTGGATAGATTTTTGGCAAAGAATACTAAACCTATGCTACACCTCACTTACTTCTTCCCTTGTACTAGACCTAGGTTAGGTACATCGGGGTAGGCATATTTTAGAAGCACCAGTTGAGTACTTTTTTAGTCATTGTTATTCATGTATGTATTCTATGGCTTAGAAACCATACCATGCTTTTACAATATTATTTTATAATACTCTTCTTGCTGTACGCATAATACTTTACAGCCAGTATTACGATTATAGCAGTTCATTTCTTCTGCATGAGAAAGAAGACTGTTCAATAAATACCTTTTATTGAAAACACCCGTCTCTCTATTTCTCTGCACCTCTGGTGAAACGAAGCATGCACGATTGACTGAGTGAAATATCTATCTATAGTTTCCACGACTCTGAAGATATTGTTTTATTATAAACTAATCCCTTGTTTATTCAAGAAAGTTTCTAGTGACCTCTGAGCTAGCTGGCACTCACAATTAAGTCTAATATATTCAATAGAGACCTAGTTGACCTAAGTCCTACGTCAATTCTATAGTATATATTATTCCAATGCGCAGAGCCTATTGGGAATATAGGAACTACACTACACTGAGGCTCGTGAAGGGGGACTGCACACCCTCTCCACTTTATTTTAAATATGCCCCCAGGAATGGAGCCCTGGGCCTCCCAGAGGCTCGGGGAGGAGGGCAATGTTCCCCCTCCCCTTATTCGGTTTTTTGCACTACCCTCTTAAGCCCTGGCCCACCTCGGGGTATTTATTTAGTAGCGCAAATTAGTAGAAACATTTAAAAGAAACTTTTGGGACAAATGAGGGTCCGTCCGGGACCCTCACATCAAGCTGCAGGGGGTCAGGCTATGCCTACTCTGCCCGTATACTTTATAAACATTTTTAGGGCTATGAACTAAGTACTGTCAGAACTTTACGAGCCTTACCTTATGCTCACGGAGTGATCCTGCAGAGACGATAGGAACAACCTCTACCGTCCCTTACCTCCCGCCAGTATCTGTGTAGAAAGGAAGACCAGGTTGAAGGTTGGGGCTACAAGAGGAAATCCTAGATGGTGTGGGAACGTGTTCTTCTGTATTTTGGCCCGGGCATGAACTATCAGTAGATGTAAAGTAGCAGGAACCCAATAGCTGAAAATGTAGGAAGAAGCCAGTAAAGTCATATAGGATACTGCAACCTTGGGATGTGAAGTCATGTCAATCTCCAATCTCCAGGTTTTCCTCAAAAGGGTATTCAGTTAAGAATTCACTGAGTAGGGATATCAGCATAAGCGCTCCTATGCGCAGTACTATAATCTTGCGCACCCAGTGCGAAAATCATATTTACAGAAAAGTGCTCCATGCATGAAGATAACCTGGTCCAAATGAAAGCACAGATCTCCCAGATAACAGAGCAAACAAGCGCTCCAGAACATGCAGACACAAGTTGAAAATAACTCCCAACAAATTACTCAATTCAAATCAATGAATAAGCAAGAGCTCCAACGCGTGTATTATTGGCTGCTTAATAGTGTTCATACTGTTTATAGCCACAATAATGCTGCCAACAATTTCTAGAATGTGCTTAAATCAGCAAGGAAGCCCTCTAGTACATGTGGGAATTGCGGGTTGTAGCTCTCCCCACTGCGCATGAGATTTAGCCACTTTCCATTGTTTTTGGCCAGTACTCAAGCGAGCTAGCAGTACTTTTTGGAAGAGACATAGTTTAGAACTGCTCCACATCGCAACCAGAGGAATCAGAGTGGAATGCTCTGTAAAGAGTGCAGGATCTTGTCCAGATTCACGAATTGGTGCTGAATAAGAAGCAGCGCCAGGTTGACTGACACAGGTTTAAATGCAGCATTGTCTGGAAGTTCAAGCTGCTCTGAGGCTTTGGCAAGTGGTTCCTGCAGGGAAAGACTAGAACGCCAACTTCTAGTTGAAGTACGTTATGAAACACTTCAGCAGACGTGACCTAAGCAGACTTACACAGTCACCACATTTACTTCCCGTGCTTCTGGACTCTCCTACCTCTCATGTAAGACTCAGTATCTAGAACCATGACAAGTACTGGGTCCTAGGAAGGTAATGCCACATCATTGTTGGTGTAGTGGCAGCCAATCAGATTTCAGTTTGAGATCCGTCAGGTCGGTGGATCCTCCATCCAAATACAATTGTTTTTTTAGCAATAATTGCTCAACAACTACTGAATAAATTTACACTAAATCAAAAAAAGCATAGTTTCTGGACCAACATCTAGCTTTCTGCCAAATCTCATATATAAAAATGAATGGAGAAAATATAGTTTAGAACCCCCCCTTTTACTTGGCTCCTGCTTGAGGGATCACCCTGAAACTTTCCAGGGAGGAGCTGAGGTTGATGAGATTTTTTTGGGAAAGTTTTGTGAAGATTAATTAAATGGCGCCAAAGCCGTGAGGAAAACAAAAAATGTTTTTCCTATAGAAACAAAATCCTAACTATAACTACACAGTGGCAAAATATATCACAAAAAAGAAACCTTAATTAGCATCCACCAAAAAAGGAACCAATCGAAAAAACTATTTCAAAATGCACCCTAACTAACTGATAACAATCAACTTAAACCAAACTATCCCATAGAACAATTTACTTAATTAACACACCATTATATACAGGGCAGAAAAAACAGTTACACTTTGCACCAAAAATACTGCAACTGGAAGAACACAAAACTCTGCCATATTTCCAGGATATAATCCAGAATCAAAACTTTACAAAATTAACTACAAATCAATACAAGTAAGTAAAATAACCCAAAAACAATATAACTTACAAAAATAGCTTCCAGCTTAATTTCAAATAAATAATACCTACCTTTTCATTTATATCTCCAAACTCTAGCTTCCACAACAACATTGCTAACGAAAAAGCTTTACTCCAGACCAACAAAACCAACATTATAAACATGAACAGGCAATACAAGTAAGCAAATGTATAAATAAAAATTACAATATAAAATATTTATAATTATTGTAAAATATACATACATGTACACAACACAACACTAAAAAAAATATAAACTGTATTTTTGTACTTTAAAAAATGTATATGCATAAGAAACTATGTTAAAGTGCATGATACAAATATTGAGAAATGGGTTCATAAAATATATAATAAAAAAAGAATTTGTAATTTTTGAGCTACAATTAGTTCAATGCTATAGCACTTCACTTATGTTACACAAATAGATACATAACTCAAATATCCCAATAAACAAAACACATTGGGGCATATTTACAAGGGCATTGCGCCACCGAAGCATCACTTTTTCTGACGCTCCGGTGGCGCAATGCCCTGCTCCATATTTACAAGGCAGCGCTAAGCCACTTCGCGTGGCTTTACACGGCCTTGCAAATATGGTCCTCCTTGCCATAGTTTTCTGCAGCAAAGGGGCATACAATGGGTGCTGCTGTGGGCTTTTCCATTCAACACCCATTGCTTTTTGACACTGCCCGAGATTTACAAGGATCTGTACATCTGAGGCAGCGCCTTTTAAAGGGCAGCTTTAGAGTGGCACAACAAGGAGAAATACTTCTATTTCTCCTCGTTTTTTGCTCTTACTATGTGTGCTGCATTCTGCAGCACGTATAGGAGGAGCAAAACGCCATTAATGATTGTTTTTGTGTATGAAGGTGTCCCTTCCTGCACAATCATCCGTGCAACGCAGGCACCCTTGCACAATGGTGCAAGGGTGCCTGCGCCGGCGCTAGATAGCTTTTTTAGCACTAGCGCAAGGGAAAACACCAGGTTTGCCGTATTCTTGTAAATACGGTGCATCCCTGCATTTTTTAAAACATACATTAATAAATATGATATATTACTCCAACGTAAACCATCTTGGGGAAGGTGTTCTACAATAAAGGGGTCAGATTTACTATTCAGACCAAAGTAAACCCCCTCTGGGGAAGCTGGTGGGCACTAAAGTGGTTACATTTACTGTTCCCACTCCAAGCTAAACCATCTTGGGGAAAGTATTGGGCACTAAAGGGATCCGATTTACTATTACCACTAAAGGGGTCACATTTGCTATTCTCATTCCACTAAACCATCTTGGGAATGGTGTTAGATACAAAAGGAGTCAGATTTACTTTTCCCGCTCCAAACTAAGCCACCTTGGAGATGGTTTTTGACACTAGAAGGGTTAGATTTACTATTCCCACTCCAAACTAAACCATCTCGAGAGAGGTGTTGGACACTAATAAGGTCAGATTTCCTATTCCTATTCTAAACTAAACCATCTTGAAAAAGGTTTTGGACACTATATGGGTCAGGTTTACTATTCCCACTCTAACAGAAACGATTTGGGAGGAGGTGTTCAACACGAAAGGGGTCAGATTTACTATTTCCACTCCAAACTAAACCATCTTGGGGAAGGATTTGGACATTGAAGAGGTCAGATTTACTATTCCCACTCAAATGTAAACCTTCTTAGGGAAGATGTTGGACACTAAAGGAGTCAGATGTACTATTCCCACTCCAAACTAAACCATATTTTGGAAAGTGTTGGACACTAAAGAGGTCAGATTTACTATTCCCAGTTCAGACTAAACCATCTTGGAGAAGTGCTTGACACTAAAGAGGTCACACATACTATTCCCTCTTCAAATAAAAAAAAATACAAAATTTCATAACACTACAAAATAATTGTATTATGTACTACAACCTGTAACCAATTCATAGTAAAATAAAGGTACAGCTTTATAAATATAAAATATGTTCACAAAAGTGAAACACAATCCCCAATAGCTTTGTAATTACTATAAGAAATATAGAAATTTGGAGAGAAAAAAGAAAACATCAAATAAAAAAATTAAGTAATATTTTGGAAAAAATGCATATAATATCTATAAAAATATTGATTACATTTTTAAAACATAACATACATGCTATTTTGTAAGTACTGTAGCAAAATTTGACTATACCTTATTCTCATTTAAATTAAATTTATACATTTAAAAATTATAAAAATATATACTAATGTGAAAAAATAAAAACGTATACAATAAAAAATATTTAATATTTTACATTCAAATATAATTATTTTTTTAATTTGGAAATAACATAAAAATTGTAATTGTTGAATTAATAAATAGAATTTTAGAAATGGGTAAAGAAATACATCAATCTATTAAACAATACTAAATCTGTAAGATAAAATACTAAAAACTAGATATTAACATCAATAAAATATCAAACTAAATGTTTAAATTTAATTTTAACTATACATTAATTAAAATAGCCACATATTTTTCTTAATTCCCCCCACCCTTTCCCTCAATGAACCCAACATCCTGGTACTAAGAAAAAGATAATACCTTTTTTTCGTTGCTTAAAAATCTCTAAACGTAAATGAAAAAAAGAATTACTCCGCTGTGCAAATAAAAGGAGGGATGGGGGAGGTCCAGATCCCAGTTTATTCATTAGAGTGTTTGTAATGAATTGGGATCCGGAAATGGATTTATTGGCATTTCATGAGCACTAAACTTAGAATGAGTTCCAAGGACCTCTATGTCTCACGCACACCCTGCGTTAATGGGTCGAGATTCAAGAGCAGAATGAACATGCAAAGATTGTTCAATGAGCTGGAGAGCGTTATAACATTTGCATCAGCTGGAATGCTAGCTCGTTATGTGAGCCATCAATCAAAACTCTTCATATGTTAAAGAAGCAAGGAGATAGAAATTGAAATCATAACATGCAAACTGTTTTCAACTATTCAAAGCAAGACCTAAGCAAATCTGCTTAGTGTGTTAATGCATAACTAATGCAAATTTCTAATTTGCTTACAGGTCTGTGCTTCTACTGTGAAACTTAAAGAGCAGGGATCTGTTGTAAGATGTCAACAGAAGGCAAGAAGGCAACTCAGCTCAATCATCCCAGAAACTCGCAAAGTCAAACAGTGAAAGATGTTATCATTAGACATTGTGTTCAATGCTATCATACCACAGATTGTATGCATCATGGGGATTGCATTAAATGCTTTTATCACAGTCGTGAATGGGATGGATTGGATAAAAAGGCGACGTCTCAACTCTGCTGATATTATTCTCACCAGCATTGCCATATCCAGATTATTTCTTCTGTGGATGTGTTTTATGGACTCCCTCTTTTACGCAATATCCATGGAATGGAGAAATACTCTTGCTTATGGAAATGCATTGATGGCTCTTATCATGCTCTTCGACTTCTCCAGTCTTTGGTTCGTAACCTGGCTCTCGGTTTTATACTGTGTGAAGATTGCAAACTACTCCCACCCACTCTTCATCCATGTGAAGATGAAAATATCCAAAATGGTACCCTGGTTGATTCTGGGATCTGTGCTGGCTTCCTCTGCCTCCAGTGTCCCTTTTTCCTGGATGCTCTACAGGATACAGGTTAACAGTTCATCTGATTACTTCCATCTAAACACCTCCATGAGACCTCCTGAAATAAAAATCAGTTTTCTGAGCATCTTCCCTGTGGTATGCCTGCAGTTCTTTTTGGCTGTTAGCATAATCTGTATCTCAGCTACCCTGCTGATAACATCCCTTTGCTTTCACACCACACGGATTGAACACAACGTAGAGTCTCTCAGGAATCCATCACTCGATGCGCATTACCGAGCTATTAGGTTTATGGTGTTCTTCACTACATGCTTTATTTGTTATATTGTTGTATCCATTCTTAGTACACCAGGTATATTATCATATGACGGCCTTGACGTTTATATTTTGAGTGTTTTGAACCATGCCTTTCAATTTGTCCATGCTATTATCATTATCAAGGGAAACTCGAAGCTCAGTTGTGCCTTTTTAAAGCTTCTCCAGGGAAAAATATGCTCTTGAATTAAAACAATTTCTTAAAAATAGGCACCAATTAAAACAGGGACATGAACACATCATCAAATTATTTCATGAGACAGCTGTGAAAGACAATTTGTTCTGATTTAAACAACTTTGTTCTTCCTTGTCTTGGATCCACTGTGGAGTCTCTGGTTGCTTCTACAACTGGCTTCAAATCCTGGGACAGGTATTGATTTTACACCTCCTACAGAAAAGGGTATTCAGCTCCCCAGATGCCCTGCCAGTTCAAGTTGTGAATGAGGTGTTTACATGCACTGCATTGGGATGGTGATGACAGAAGATGATAACATGAATGCGATATGAAGGACATTATTTTAGCAGTCCTTTGTCCTAGGGCAAAAATCAGCCTACGAATGACCAGCAGTCAAAAGTCACTGACGTCTTCTTAGCTCCAGTATGGAAGTCAGTGCAGAGAATGGACAGATTGAGCAATGCAGACTCATGCTCAGTTTCTGTTCCTAGGATAGGAATCAGCTCACTGGGGAAAAACAGATCAAGAAAAGGAAATTCAATCTCAAATTTCCTTGTTTGGGCAGACGCCAGGTCTGGAAATAAACTGTGATCTAAAAATACTGATTCATTCTCCAACTCAACTCAAGGTGCTAGGACAGGAATGAGTGGAAGGCATTGCCAGAGATTATTAAGATTTGACTCTGTTATGACTCTAGATTGTAAGAAGGAAACCAACGAAGGGAATGAAAGGAGATCAAGAAATGCTGACTCATGAACACCCCCTCTCCTGAATGTTGAAGTGTTGACACACCTCACACTCATGACAACAGGACTGAAGAAATTAATGCTGAAAATGAACAGAATGAGTCAGCAGAGATCGAGAAACTGGGTTAGCTGAAAGGTGTCATATGATTAAACTTTGAAATAACTCTAGGATGCCAAGAAAGAAGTTTGATTTTTTTGTACTTCTAAAAAAAATTTAAATAGCCGATACATCATATTCGTCCTTATTCAGGGTGAGCCTTCAAAGGTTTGAACATAGGCGCACGAATATGTACGTGATAAGAAACTATAGCTGTTTAAATTTTTTTAAATCTTTTTATTGATTTTTGTGCAATAAACAAATATATATAAAACAAAGAGCAGCATACAGAGACCGATATATAATGTTTTCTGATACAGCCTGTTATAGTCGGAGAACTATAGCTGTTTAAGCCTGGTAGCTCAGATGACTGGACTCATTTATGTTGCAAATATTACTATCAAATGTAACCCCCATACTTGGTAAGAATAAACTCATCTCTGGATGGCCTCACCTGTTTGTGAATAGCTTGGCTATTGGTTTGGATAATGGGGACTAGTTCACTGCTCATGTGCTGGGGTGGCAGGTATATCTCAAGTGCTGGGTATGGAATCATTGGTAGGCTAGTGTTGAGCTGTAGAAGGGGAGGGGTATAGACTATGTTTTGGTGCAACGCAGTGCAGCAGCCAACGTTCCTTCACTGCGTTGCATTGCATCAAGGTAGGGGGGGGAATAACGCCAAACCTACTAAGAAGTGGATCTGTTTTTCTCTCCTAGTAAGGATTATATTTCCACTTAGCCTCTATTTCTTTCCACTTTGAATGAATCAGACAAATCACTTACCCCATATACATCGACATGAAAGTATTCATTTTAAATTATTTTTATAGTATTTTAATCACATTTTCATTTAAAGTGCACGATGTGATCGCATGACATTGATAACTTTATTGTATAAAGGGCATGTTACGTACTAGTTAAGTGGGAATATAATTATTACTAGTTGCAATGTTTTCTCCCCAATTTCCCAAACCTAAATGAGTGTGTGGGGATTCCCTTTTGCTATTTGGGTCTGTTTTTCTCACCACCAGCATTTCCATGTGACAATGAACACCTCCGTGCAATAGTGCAAGGGTGCATGCTTTCTGTCAAGTATAGGTTTTGTTCTAGAAGGAGGGTGTCAACAAACACACCCTTACACCACAGTGCAAGAGTGGGTGCTTTCTGTGAAGCATAGATTTTGTACTGGGAGAGGGCCCTTGTAGTATAGAAACTATGCTTGACATGCTTGAATTGCTATACTTTTTAAAAATCTGTTTGTTAAGCTTTTTTCACAAAAACAGTGGCACATAAAACTGGAAGATGCCATCACATTATAATTGCACATTAAAATTCCTGATGTGGGACATTTTAGTCATATTTATATTTCCACACCTTTCTCAAGAGCTCCCCACCTCCACTTTCAGGGAATGCATACTCACCCTTTTGCTCTTGTCCCATTCCATATGGCCTGTTATTTGGAGGATCAGATATTTTTATTAACTCGTCTGCCCGTTCGGCAAGGTCCTCGGTCACTTCGTAGTCCCTTCAAGTTAGCTTCATATGCTGTTCATCCACCAGAGCCTTCTCTAATAAGTCCTTCTACCACCCTTCTAACCCTACGCCCCAGAGAAACCAATGGAACAGTGCTTTGCGTAAATTGGAGAAAGCAGAAATGCTCCATTTTTACAAAGATTTGGAGAATTTCTGCTCTCTCCTTGTACTGGTGCACTCTGAGCTGCCTAGTGCCGGTGCAGGTGCACGTACACCATAGTGCAGGATTGTTGTTGTGCAGCAAGGGACACCATCCTGCACAAACACAATCCTTAGAGGCATAGGGCCTGATTTAGATCTTCCCTAGGACATAATGGGATTTATATTTCGGCGTGCGGGATATCCGTCACCATTGAAACAGAGCAACCTGTCCGCCACCTGTCCGACAGGTTGCTCTGTTTCAATGGTGACGGATATCCTGTGAGCCGAAATATAAATCCCATTATGTCCTAGGGAAGATCTAAATCAGGCCCTATGTCTCTAAGGATTGTGTTTGTGCAAGATGGTGTCCCTTGCTGCACAACAACAATCCTGCACTATGGTGTACGTGCGCCTGCACCGGCACTAGGCAGAATCAGGCCCTTAGTTCTATTTTTCCATGCACTATTTTGCTATGACAGTTACTAGTGCTCAATTCCTCAGCCTCCTTCTACAATGGTTTTGTTTTGGCCATACACCTAACAAACTATTTATTATAAACGTAACTACAGCCATACCCCATTATTCTGTTTATAGTCGTCACCATTCCAGAAGCACTCCACTCTTGGCACACCCACGTCATAAGTAAGAACTCACTCTTAGGCTCACCACATCTGCAGCACCAGTCTACCCGGACAAATCAAAGCCAATTTATGAGGTATGAGGTACATTTTATGCAATTAATAGAATTGTATTAGAAGTAGCATATATACAATGAGAGAGAAAATACACGTTGTAACACATCTTCTCCTAATGCAAAATAAAATGAGACAAAGAGTTATTTGTACATAATAAAGTCCTTGTGCCAACCCCGAGTCTTGCGGTTTCTTTGAGTAGTAGGTAAGTTGTTTGGGTCTTGATCGTGGGACTCTATGGTGAGTTTGTGATCAGATGTTTGGCTGTGTGTGTTGCGATTTAGTTAATCTGTCCATACTCCACATTTGGTCATTTTCCAATATGGCTGTGTTGCTTCTTATTGCTGTTATACGCATAGGTTTGGAAAATTTTGTTTCAGGATTGCTTCCTCTTGGATTCTTAACACATACCCAGTCTCCCACTTTCCATTGTGGAATTTTGGTTCCATGTTTGGTGTCATAGTGAGTTTTATATTTGGTTTGGTGTGTATTTATTTTGTCTTTAAAAGTTTGCCTCAGCACGTCAGACTTCCCGCGGATCCAGGCGTTTCTATATGGTAGCCCATTGCCACAGGACCTGCCCTCGGTCACACGGTGTTCCTGGCCTGGTGTACGGCTCTTCGCCACATGCGGTGGGTCCGGAAACTCACTCGGCAGACGCCGCTTTGGCACGGGCCCTGGATGCAGGAGGTCTCATCCCTGCAGGGGTTCCGAAGATGGGACCTCATTGGAGTTTCAGTGCTCGGAGATGTCTGGGTGGGGGACCACATCCGCTCCTTTGTGGACCTGCAGCAGCGCCATGCTCTTCCACACTCTCAACACTATAAATACGTACAACTTAGACACGCCCTTCATACACATGTCTCACCACCTATCTCCCTTCCAGAGTTCAGCCCGCTGGAGGGCCAGGTGATGATGGGAGATCAGGGGAGGGGGAGGAGTGTCCCATATTTACCGGTCCCTGGTGAACAATGGTCCCGCTTCCCTAGATCGGCTCAGGGCTCGATGGGAGGACTGGCTGGGCCCCCTAGAAGAGGCGGACTGGAGGGATGCCCTTATGGCACCCAAAACCCTGACCACATCCTCCAAGTTGCGCCTGGTCCAACTTTATTACCTCCACGCAGCATATCTCACCCCAACACATCTATTCCAAGCCCGGTTGAAATCCTCTCCGGCATGTACGCGTTGTGCCTCCGCCCCAGCCGATTTTTATCACATGGTATGGAGCTGTCCAGCGTTGGCGCCGTTTTGGGGGGGGATGGAGCGTGAGCTCACGCAGGCCCTGGGATGGGAGGTTCCCTATGATCCGCTGCGTATGTAGTTGGGGGTGTTTGATGGCTTAGATGGCTCTAGGGCGGACAAGCGCATGTTGGGGACAGCTGTGGCCAAGAGAGATATAGCGGCGCACAGGTCCCAGGCGAAGGCGCATTTTGTAAAAGGTTGGAGGAGAGGAGTGGACTGGTGTGGGATCCAGGAGGAGGCCCTATTCAAGGACCGGGGGTGCCCAGACTTATTCAGTAAAGTGTGACGTAAATGGTTCAATATGCTTCTACCCAGATGATCTGACTTTACTTTAGTTTATTCCATGTACAACTGTACTTACTGTATGGACTGCCGTGTTGTACCCTGATGGAACGCCCTTTTCTTTATCAACTGTACGTTTAGACTTGCCTTGGGGACCCGGCGCAGTGTTGCCTCACCTGCCTGACTGCTTGCCTCAGCTGTCCTCCCTCCCGCCGCCGCTACACTAACATAGCGGCCGCCGAGTGGAGGGGAGGAACTACCAGCCCCAGACTCCTCAGCGGCATTGCCAGCAGCCGCCACCGCCAAACACACGCCAGGAGGCGTTTGAAATCACCGGCTTGGCCCCGGTGGAGCGGGGGCCGCTTAGACTTGCCTTAGGGACCCGGCGCAGTGTTGCCTCACCTGCCTGACTGCTTGCCTCAGCTGTCCTCCCTTCCGCCGCCGCTACACTAACATAGCGGCCGCCGAGTGGAGGGAAGGAACTACCAGCCCCAGACTCCTCAGCGGCATTGCCAGCAGCCGCCATCACCAATCGCGCGCCAGGAGGCGTTTGAAATCACCGGCTCGGCCCCAGCGTCGCGGGACGCGCGCGGGCGTCGCCGGGCTAAGCCCGGGCAAAGGGCGGGCCGTCTGTGGCCGTCCGGGGACAACGAGGGACGGGACGGGCCACCCCTCTTGGCCCCAGAGGACTTCTAACATCTCACCCAGGTACTGCACCTTGTGTCTATGAAATACGCAATTTCTAGTGATTCCCTCCATAAAAGCAATCAGACCAACGTAACGGCTGCACATAGAGGACCACTAGAAACCCAAGCTGGGTAGAATTCATTACATTGTGGGACTTTCAATTAATGCAGGTTACCCACACTGATTTCAGCGGTCACTAGAGTGATTTAGTGGGAGACCATAAGGAAAACAAAAATGTCTAACCATCCTAACACACGTTCGGCTGGGAACAAATGCAACAAAAGAGAGACCCCTAAGCAAACACGAGTGGCAACGAAGGAGGGTGTCCTCCCGAAGGGGAACAAACCCACAGCAATTGACTTAATGTTGAAAAAAGTCACGGGGGAAATAGAACGCATGGAACGGAGTTTATCCTCCTCACCCAACCTCAATGTAATCACCCAAACACCTCCCAGAGACCTACTAATAGCAGACAGCTCAAATATGCAAGGTAATGTGACCCAACCAAACAATGACTCAGAGGATGTCCCCTGTGCACAAACCCCGGGCCAAGAAACTTCTGAGTGCAATGAAACGACCCATCAGAAAAAAAGGAAGCGACAGGGGAGGATCAAGGGGCACCAGAGACAAAGGAAAGCTCCAGCAAGAGGCAACCCCTCAACAAGCACACAAGAATATATAATAGTAGAAAACAACCCCCAAGTAGAATCCATTCCACCAGGGTGGATTGAGACAGTAGTCGCAGATCTCAAAAAACAGCTAGAATCCTTTATTGCGGCACAATTAAAGCCTATTATAAGCAAGGTGGACAAAATAATGTGTGAGCTTTCTAAACAATCTAAGGCCTTAGAGCACACACTGGCAAAAGCTTCTACTGATCTAACCCAGCCAATTGAGGTATCCACTAATGATAATGTAAATAAAAATAGAGTGCAAAATAACAACTGTGTCAGTCACACTCAGCACGCAATTGCCCAGATACACGAGGCCCCAAAAACTGTCCAAAATCAAAGAGAGGGTTCTAATGACAAATCAAGAGGGGTACAAATTCAAAGTGCGAACATCAAAAATATGGAAAAACCCCCTTTACAACCACTAATGAATTGGAGACAGGAAAACCGCCCCCAGAGGGATGGGAACTACGATCATTGTTACACAGATTCCGACCCCTTTCATACTACGAACAGGCACGCCCCACACATAGATCTTCCCCCCGAGGCGAGCCCATTTGTAATAGTTTTTGCAGGGGTACCAGAAATCAGGCCCACAGAGAGAGAATCACATTATCAATTACTCACCAAAATCTCCAAGTGGTTGAATATTCACAGGCCTTTAAATAACGGGGAAAGAGGAGAGATAGTACACGTAGGAAGAGTAAACTGGATTGGGGGAGATATAAAGACATAAGAGGGGACTGTATAGCCGCAAACTTTAGGGATACCAGTCTGGTTGATTACATCCTGAACAATGTTAACAGGAATCAAACCATCACAATTTGTGCACTTCCACTGGGGTATTTTTACCCAAGGAGTCGGAACACTAATCGTGCGGATGATGAGGGTGGGTGGATTCTTGGAAGACCACAACGTACACATAGACCAAGACCAGTAAGCCACCCCGACCAGTCTTTTCCCCCACGAGAATACTCCCAATGGAGAAATAGATTTGCCCCTATTCAATCACTCGAAGACATCGATTGACTCATCCCACTAGAAAATAAATCTGTATTAAGTCTAGCGACTAGTGGACGCTCAGGCCCAGAAATAGGGGGTGAATGTGGGAATGAGGAGAATATACAAACCGGGAGGTTAGAACCACACTTGAGCCAGGGGGAATAAAATGCAAACACCAAAGATACACCAATAGTGGGAGAGGTTAGAACAAATGAAATTCACACAGCAGGTGGCAAAGAGAGTAGGGAGGGTTTGGCCATCCTATCCTGGAATATTGCAGGGCTGGAAGCCAAACTAAAAAGTAAGGCGTGGTTAGAATTCATAAGGCGCTTTCATGTTATAGCGCTCCAAGAATCATGGGCACGGGATTCGGACCCTTGTCAATTGGAGGGCTATAAGTGTTTCTTTAGACCTGCCCAGGGGACAAATTCTGGGAGAGCAAAAGGAGGCCTAGTTATATACGTAGGTTTAGACCTGAATGGCACCTGGTCATACCCAGACTGGACGTCAGACAATATACAAGTAGTCTTACTACAACACCATGGGGAGAGTCTACTTTTTCTAAATTTCTATAACTCTGGGCCGGTGGAGGGGAATTTTCCCATACTAGCAGAGCTGGAGAGCAGATTAAATGAGGAACTGGATTTAAGGACGAAGGGGCCAGAACCAACTGTCCTGTTGATGGGGGACTTTAATTGTCATTTATGCCCCAAGCTATTCCCTTTGTCCGCCGACTGGTCAGCCTGCCCACTAGAAAAGGGTCCCCATTTTACACACAATAAAGAGGGTACAGCTCTGTTGAAGCTATTAGATAATTTTGCGCTCACTCATGTCATGGATTTAGCTGCACTTAAAGTAGAGGAATCCCCAACACCCACATTCAAAGGGAGAGGTGGTGGGTCCATAATAGATTATATAATGATCTCTGCCTGCGCTAGAGAGCAGATTTTAAAAACTAGAACAGAGTGGAGCCCCTTTATTGATCACAACCCCATTTCAATAGAATTTAATTGTAAAGATACAATCAGAAAAAATCCAGGGGTTATCAAGGAAACCCATATCCAACCAACAGACCAAGGGAGACGCATAAGTTGGTCACTGATTAATCCTCAAGAGTTTTACGCTAAACTAGTGGGCGAAGGGAAAGCCCATATAGAGACCTGCTTAGATCCCACAATAGAGGGCAGAGGAGTGGTAGTGGCTTTTGAATATTTAACCAAAATTGTGGAAGGACTATTGAAAACTAAGAAGCCAGTAAAACAGTCATCCTCTCCTAGATGGTTTGATTAAAACTGTTCTAGGGCTCTAAGAGAACTAAAGCAGAGTTTAAAAAAGACTCCAAGGGACAAGACTGAAATTGCCCGTTGTAGACAGAACTACAAAGCCCAGGTAAAGATAAGAAAGAGTGCTCTCCAAAAAGAAGTTTGGGCAGACCTGAGGGAGGCTGGCGAAAACAAGGACTGCGCACAGTTTTGGAAAATTATAGACAGACCATGTTTCCATGACTCAAGTTCCCCAGTTCAGCTCTAACATATTACCAGAACAATGGATCACCCACTTCAAATCCTTGTATAACCAGCAGGAGGTAGACATTGGAGATGGAATATGGAGGGGACCAAGGGCAGAACAACAAGAATTATCTCTGGAGGAAGTCCTAAAAGCAATCCTAGGGCTGACACGAAACAAAGCCCCTGGCCCGGATGGTACCCCACCAGATCTATTCCTCAGTAACACCGAGTTACGGGCCCCAATGGTAACGAGAGTACTTAATGCAGCAATCAAATCGGGCCTGCCGAGATCATGGTCCACTGCGGTGATGGTCCCTATTTATAAGAAAGGCTGTAGGGACAGCCTGCAGTGTTACAGACCTATCTCGTTGATTGATGTTTCTGCCAAAGTACTCGGGAGGGCGCTCCTCAACCGCTTAATAGATTGGACTGACACTCACAACACCCTGGTGGACACCCAGTACGGGTCAACTAGTGACCAATGCCTCAACCTATACCTCCTCACGGCTAAGTACACAAAGACGACTGATGGGACCATTTACATGGGATTCATGGACTTAGCAGCTGCCTTCGATAACGTCAATAGAGCCAAACTATGGACACTCATGTTTAACCTGGGAATTGACCCGGATCTTATTAACATTCTTAGGGAGCTGCACTGGAACACCACTGCCAAGGTCCGCTATAGTGCGGGGGGGTGAGTACCGATCCCTTCCCGTGCTCTGGCGGGGTGAGGCAGGGGTGTATCCTGGCGCCGTTTTTGTTCTCCCTCTACATAAATGGCCTGGAGAGTGCCCTGATAGCACTAGGGACTGACTGTCCAAAGGTGGGCTCGCGTCATCTGCCGGTACTTTTGTACGCTGATGACGCGGTCCTCCTGGCGCGAACGGCAGTTGGTCTGCAGCTCCTAATTAAGGGTTTCTCTGACTTTATGAAGAATTTGGACCTCTCCGTCAACCTGACAAAATCTTTCATCATGGTAGTGGGGAAGAAACCATATAAGAAATTTGTGTTCAAACTAGGGGATCATGTCTTGGACACTGTCAACTCATTCCCGTATTTGGGTCTTTTATTTGACGAAAAGATCAAGTTTGACCCCCTGATAGAGGAGAGGGCCAGGAGACTAGTCTCAGCAAATGGAGCTATATTAAACTTTGCCCGACGAATGGGACGTTGGTCCCCAGAGTAGGTGATGACATTGTACAGACCTGTCAGCATCTCAAAGACCATTTATGGAGCTGAAGTGTGGGGTTTCAGGGATGCACAACTAATACAAAGAGAGGAAGACAAATTCTTTAAAAAACTGTTAAAGCTCCCGTTGAGCATCCCAGCAGCGATAACACATGAAGAGTTGGGTACCCCACACATATCCGATCTGATCAGACTGAGACCCATACTGGCCTGGCTTAAAATTTGGTCAAACCCCAATGCGGAACTGTCCAGACAGATCATCCAGGATTGCCTGCGGAAAGAGAGATGGCTCCAAATCCCCTGGCTGAAATACATCAAAGACACATTGGGGGATATTGACCAGCAAAGGTTATTTCTGGACCCCTCAACTGTGGACATATATTCCAGACACTCTGTACAAAAGCAACTACTGGAAAAATATGATGGTAGGAGGAGGGAACTTGACTCTACTAAACCCTCGGTAGTTGCTCATTCGCTTGTTTGCAATGAAGTGGGCATGGAACCGGATCTCTTTTTAATGTACAGTCAACACGAGAGGTTTTTAATGACTCGTTTTAGGCTCAATCTGTTGCACCACATTTTAGCTTATCCGTCTGGGTTTACGCAAACAATTGAGCAGAAGGATGCCTGCGGCTGCGACAATAGGTCTCCGCAGGACACCCTTCATTTTGTACTATTGTGTTCTTTTTATAAAACACCGCGCCAAAGATTTCTGGTGGACATTCTAAAGGATTCAAACATTATCCATGCCAAATCTGCCTTATTGTTTTTGCAAAGAGCCACTGAAATGCGTACTTTGTTTGCTATCATGAGTTTCCTAAAAATTGCTTTTAAACTAAGAAACACAAGGGACTGATAAAGTTGGTTGAAATGGGAGGAAACTAAAAAGTCACATGGGGCCTTGTGTCATATTTGCATTCTGATTCTACTATCTACAAAAACCCCTTTTTAACTTGTCGCTCTTTTTAAAAAATGTTACGATGTTCAGTATGGTTTTATGTGATCATATATTACTATGTATTTTTATGATGGTTTTTAACCTTCGAAATAAATAAAAGAACTGAACTGAACTGAACTGTATGTACTGTCATGCTTATCCTGATGATTATTGAACTGCAACCAATGAATTTATATGTTGCATGCCATTTGTAATGTGGGATCCCCCTCCCAACCAATTCGGAAAGAATTTGGTACAGGGTTTCCTTCCTCTTAAAACAGAGAAAGGAGAGATGCCAGTAATTTGATTAGGAGTGGTGTGATAAGCCTACAACATCTCTTGTAATGCTTGTTCTGTGGGAATTCTGTTGACACTCGCTAATTGTATACAACCTTTGACCAATACGGTTCATTCTTTCTACCAGGCCATTGACCCTGGGACAGTAGAGAGGTGTTCTCAAATGGTATATATTCAGTTTACAAAGGAATTCTGTCATAGCATGGGAAGTAAATTGGACTCCATTATCTGTGATTATGGAAGATGATATGCCTTCTATAACAAAAGTGTCTTTAAGAAATTGAATGACAGACACAGTTGTAATTTATTTGGTTGACCATCTTGACTGCAGTCCAATGTGAATGGTAGTCTACTAAGACCAGTGTGAACTGTTTTAATATCCCCCTGATGTTGAAGGGACCCATTATGTCTAATCAATTCTTTTCCCATGGTTTATCTGGTAACTATACCGGGGAGATGGGGTTTTCCTGGTAACTTTAGATTTGTCACTGCTGGCACATGTTAGGCAATTCTTCACTTTTGCTTCCACCATCGAGTCCATATTGGGGAACCAGTACCATTCACGTAGTCTAGCTTTGGTTAAGCTCCTGCCTAAGTGGCCTTCATGAACACGGTCAATTATCTTGTTTCTAAGAGCTTCAGTTGGGATTTTTTTGTTGTTCCTAAATAAAATGCCTTGATCCATGTTGAGTTCATGATGTACCTCCCAGAATTTCTTTATGTCTGCACCTACATGATCAGGAGAATTGGGCCAGCTATGTATTGTGTAAGAAATGAGTTGTGTCATGGTGTTATCTGTGTCCATGCAATCTAACCATTCTTGAGAAGTGATGGTAGTGAGATTGAGTTGGAAGATGGGGTAATCAGAGGTTTCCAAATGTTCGTCCTCATAAATCTCCTAGAAGGAAAATCTGCTGCAGAATTTTGTATACATGGAACATATTCAGCTCTAAAACAGAAACTCTCCAACCCCAGTATCCATTTATCTATACGAGGAGTATTGCAAGAGCTATTTTTAGAGTTAAACATAAAAATCAGAGGTTTGTGGTCTGTACGTATACAAAATTGAATGCCCCAAAGAAAGAATTTAAAATGTTTCACATCCCAAAAACAAGCAAACGCTTCTCTTTCCACCACAGAATAGTTCATTTATGCTTTAGTGAGGGATCGTGAGGCAAACGCAACAATTCTTTCTTTGCCATCAATAACTTGTGAGAGGGTATCCCCTAAACCTTTTCCGCTTGCGTCTGTAGTAAGAATAGTCTTACGGTTGTGTTCAAAGTTACATAAGTACAGAGCTGAGAGTATGCCTTTTTTTAGTTTTGAAAATGACATCTGATGTTCATCTGACCATTGGAAATGAGTGTGGTTTTTTGTGAGTTCTTTGAGGTTGGCAGTTAGGTCAGCGAAATGATTAAAATATTTCGCCATATATTCTGCCAACCCGAAGAATGACTTAAGTTCATCTTTGTTGGTAGGTGCTGGAGCTGCTTCGATGAGACAATGTTTAGGTTTAAATCCTTCCCTAGAAATGCAATGCCCTAAGTATTCTACGGACTCCACACCCAATTGGCATTTCTCCTTTTCAAGCGTGAGTCCCGCATTTTTAAATTTAGTAAGAACTTGTCTTAGGATATCGTTATGTTCATTAATGTTGGAACCGTAGATTAGAACATCATCTTGAAAACATAACATCTTGTGTACATTTTCCAAGACATGTTGCATAATTTTTTTAAATACTGCCGCCACAGAGGCTAACCAGAAAGGCATGCGACAGAACATGAAGGTTCCCATAGGCATAGGGAATGCAGTGAGTCTTCTAGAGTCCAGATGTAACTCCATTTGATGGTAAGCCATGAAGAGATCCAGAACACTGAAATGAGTGGCCTCTCCCCTAGTGCTCAGCATCTCATGGATGCGGGGTAAATGGTGCCTTTCTACTAGTATGTTGTTGTTTAAGTCACGTAAGTCAATGCACGTTCTGATGTCTTGGCTATGATTTTTCTTAGCGATGACAATGGGGTCAACCACTCAGAGCAATCAACGGGTTGTATGATGTTTAACTTTTCTAATCTGGAATTTTTTTTTTTTTAAGGTTCCCACATAAGATGGGGAATAGGTCTGGGTTTGTGAATTACTGGTTTCGCATTCTGTTTTAACTGAATTTTGTGTTGAAAGTCTTTAAGTAATACTAAATTCTCTGAAAATACTTCTGGGAACTCACTAGCGATGTGCTCACTGTTGTTTGAAGGATTTACAGTCAAAACTTGTTCCGGATCGTTAGGGTCTAGTTTAATCCCCAGTTCTCTTTGATGTTGCCATCCTAACAAGTTGGATCCATTCTCTACAACATATACTTTACCTACAGTGAAACGGTCTTTAAAAGAAATGAGAGACTTGAACATTCCCTTCATAGGTATGGGGCCTCTATTGTAACCACTTACAAAGCTTATCTTGTTCTTTGCCCAAGATGGATTTAAAGTCTGAGAAGTTCACACGGGTGAAGGGAGAACAAGAGTCTGCAAACATTTTGGCATTTTTCCCATCAATAGAAACATCACATTCAGGATACCTTTGTTGGTCATTAACTTCAACTTCATTAATTTGTAGAATAATTTTCTTGACATGGGCTTTATCATCAATTAACCTATTTCCCCCAGTTTTCTTTGGAAAGCATCCACAAACTCTTGCTAGGTGCCCTTTTTTGTTACACTTCCTGCACCAAGCAAATTTGGCTTGACAATTAGGGTAGTTGGTCAAATGATTGTTGCTTCCACAGCGATAGCATTTTAATTTGGAATTCGCCGAATCTCCTGTTTGACTGCGCCAATTAACATTCTTAGTTTTGGGTGGTTCATTCTTGATTTTGCAGACTTCTGACTCTTCATCTAGGTTGGTTATTTCTGCTACTTTATCATTGGAATCTGAAGAATGTATTTATTTTATGCAAATTGCTGTGTGCTTAATGGATTTGGCAATTTTAATTGCCTCTTGGAGATCGGGTTGTTTTTCTAATAATTTTCTCTAAATTTGTTTGTTATTTATACAACGTACTAATTGGTCTCTGATTAATGAATCATTAAGATCCTAGAAATCACATAGTTTGCTGAGACCTCTAAGAACTGGAATGTAAGTAGAAACACTTTCTTGCTTGCCTTGAGAACGACTGAAGAACTTGTGTATTTCTAACACTATATTTACTCTGTCCCCAAAATGAATACGTAGCTTTATCAAGGTGGTATTGTAAATATCCTGATCATATTCCTCAAATTCCGGTTCTGGTAGTGATTCAAATATTTTTCTTCTATTAGGACCCAAGTTGTGTGTGTAGTAATATGTGCTGCTTCCTGAAGGCACTGAATTTTTCTCCTCCGATGGCTACAAGATATGATTTGAAGATTTTCTCCCAATCTTCCCATGGGAGGCTGGGTTCTCCGAATTCATAAAAAAATGGTGCTGGTTGGGACATGCTTGCAGCCTCCATAATGGAAAAAGCACCAGCGAAAAGATGGAAAAATATGAAAGGAGCTGTATCTTTGTAGTGTGCGTATCACAGTGTGTATGTTGGTTTGCAAAGTGATACGCTAGAAGCTGTCTTAAACATCAGAGAAGTGTGGGTGTCAATGGTATTGCTATAGAGAATGCATAAAATAATTAAGAGTACAATGTATTAACACTAATGTACAAAGTGCAGAAAGTATTAATGCCCCAAGGTGTGTGTGTCACGTGAGTATAAGAATGACACACCGTGAAGGAGACTATGAAATACTGATGTTCCAAGATGAGGGTGTCACCTGGGAAGGACATGAAAATGAGCAGGTAACAGGTGTATTAAGATTGTACAAGGAGTGCGTGTCTCCCTGAAGACACTCACAAAATGGAGTTAATCATCGGCCAAAATGTGATGACACACAATCATTGGTGTGTGTGTCACCGTCATTCTATTGTCGAATTTGGAAGTAGGGTTTCGTGCCTCCGTGGAAGCACACGCTAATTGTAGGTAAATTAAAGCTAAAATGTGATGAATCACAATATTGGTGTGCTTGTCAGCGTAATACACTGATGAAATGCAATAATTACATGACACGCGTTGAGGGCCGAGTTGAGCGTAAAGAGGCACTTTGCTGGGGACAGTAGTTTTTCAGCGCTCCTGCATGGCCCTGCGAACCCCAGACGATGTTATAGGTGTGCGTGTCACCGTAGTATGGCACTGTGACTAAAGATATTGACACGCTGTGGAGTGCGTGTCTCCAAAGAAGAATCAATTGATGTGAGAAAATGCCTTCAAATTAAGACGAAATAGCAATTGACGAAATGCCTGGCCCAAGGTTGCTGGAGCGCACACTGTAACTAAAGATGTTGGCATGCTGTGGAGTGTGTGTCTCTGAAGAAGAATCAATAGATGTAAAAATGCCTTAGAATAAAGACGAAATAGCAATTGGCGGAATTCCCGGCCCTGAAGTTGCTGGAGCCCCAGTAGCGTCCCACTGACAGGAAACTGAAAAGTGAGCCGGCTGTGAGGAGGCTGGAGCGCCGGGAGCGTCCCTCAACAGGAACCAACTGAGGTGTCCGACGCATCAGAGTTTGTCTCTCAGAAGGACCATAGAGACAGAAGCGCAGGCCACCAACACGCTCTCCGGCTGGCTCCCCCTCAGGATTCGGAAATTTAGGGAAGGCTCATCTGCCCTCCCACCGTGACACCGCTGAGCCGCAAAACGGCAAAGTTGAAGCACCACGCTGGATTTAGATGCGGCAGCCGGAAAAGTAAGGACTAAAGTACAAAGGGCCAGATGCATCAACCAAAAATGCGATCGCAACTGGTGCGAATTACCAATTGCGATCGCAAAGTAAAGAAACGGCATGCATGAAGTGAAATCGCAAGAAAAAGCGAAATCGCAAACGCAAAATTGCGAATTCGAAATAGATTCACAGAATCAAAGCCAAACTCCGTTTGCGACTCGCAAGTTGCGAGAAACCAATAAATTGCGAATGATATAGCGAAATCGCTATATCCAAATAGCGATTTCGCTATAAAATCGCTTTTCCCCATGCATGTAAAATCGCTATTTGCGATTCCTGCATTATTCGCTATTTTGCAAGAGCAGTTTACAGGGAATCACAATCAGGTGGTAAAAAAAAAAAAAATTCCTACTCACCTGCCTGACATCAGAGGTGTATTTAAACAGACCCATGAGGCCCCAGTGGCCTTCCACAATGGCAGGACTCTACATATTTGCGAGGAGGAGAAGGATACTTGCAGCAGGCCAGGACAGAAGGAGAATCCAGGATAGAATCTTCCGTCTGCGCGTCACATTGTTAGGACAGACAGCTGAGCAAATTTATGATAAGTACAGGATGAATGCTGCAATGATACTGGACTTAATAGATGAATTGGACCCACTATTGCAGCGCCAAACACATAGGAGCCAGGCTATACCGACTCATGTCCAGGTGCTATGTAGCCTCCACCTCCTTGCCTCAGGTAGCTTCCAGGACATAGTGGCAGAAGCAGGAGGGGTATCACAGAGCTCCCTTTCGCGGTTCTTGAAATCCTTCCTGGCCGCCATGATGACTGTCATCAACAACCACATCACCTTCCCCACCACCCCACAGGAATTGAGCCAAACAAAACAGGATTTCTACCAAGTAGCAAGGTTCCCACACGTGATTGGATGCATTGATTGCACCCACGTAGCCATATGTCCCCCTGCCGTGAATGAGTATATATTCCGCAACCGGAAAGCATATCACTCAATTAATGTTCAAGCAGTGTGCAATGCTGAAAACATCATCACCGACCTAGTCGCACAATACCCAGGAAGCACTCACGATTCATACATCTTCCGCCATAGCGGCTTGCACACACGTCTGCTCAGGGGAGATTTTGGCAATGGACACCTGCTAGGTAAGTGCAATACTATACACATCACTGACTTAGTCATGGCAATGCATACGTGACTCTGACATCTTGCCTCTTACTCTGTAGGTGACAGTGCATACGCGGTGAGGCATTACATCTTGACTCCCTACCTGAACCCAGCCAGCCCACAACAACAGAGGTACAATGCAGCCCACATCAGGACACGTAACGTAATAGAACAGACATTTGGATTGCTCAAGAGTCGCGTTCGCATCCTGCATAAAACTGGAGGAGCTATGCTGTACCAACCGGAAACCTGCTGCAGGATAATTGCGGCATGTGCAATGTTGCACAACATAGCAACAAGGAGAGGCATCCCCATTGAGGAATCTGACACAGAGGGCAGCCAGCCCCCAGCACAACCACACCGTGCACATCTTGGTAGTTCAGCGGAGGGACAGAGGAAACGTGCAGACATCACCCAGCATTATTTGTAAGGTATGTAACAATGACACACAACACTCATTTGCATTTGAAGGTCAACTATTTATTCTCACGGCTGGCGGTATGGGGTGTCAATACAACCTGAAATGGTGTCCATTAGCACATTAACTCCATGCACCAATGGACAGAGGAGACACACTAAGGACTTGTCATGCAGTCACTAAGATAGTCTTGTACATGGTTACGTCACCATGAGGTCTAACACCCCTCCTATTTGGTTTACCGTCTCCTCCCTCTCACACCCAAATGTCTTTCTCCTGCTTCAGCATCTGCATTCCTAGATGCTGTGGGAGGTGCCTGTCTACGGCTACTGCTCCTCCTGGCAGTGTTGAGTGGCGCAGTGATGCTGCTGAGGCTGGAAGCCTCACTACCCTCTTCCCCTGTAACGTCGCCCTGAACACCAGTGCTAGCCTGCATCAGTTCAACGGCTGTTGTAATTTGCCCCAGTGCCTTGGACACATCCCCACAACAATGGGCTATGTCAATCTGCATTCCCACAGACCGATGTGACAGGTGTGACACGCTAGTGCTGATCTTGTTGTTTGACCTTGCATAGGCCTCCATGCATGTGAGAAACTGGCGATGCCTCTTCCTCTGTGTGGTGTGTCCCTCGTGCATCACACGCGCAACCTCCAGCAGGGCATTGTTGGATTCCCTGTGAGCCTCCACTATTGCAGTTGTGAGCTCCCTCACACTGTCAGCCATTGCAGTAATGTTACTGTTCATTTTTGTCATCTGTAGGTTGATTGCTCCCATGTGCCTAGCTTGCACGCGCTGAACCCGCACCATCTGTGACTCCACGCCACCCCACTGATTGTGACTTCCTGCTTCCTGTGACATAGTAGGGCTCCTTGGTCTGCGTCGTGATCCTGCCCGGACATGTGCCTGCGGTGTTGGTGTGTGACTGGCACTTTCACGGCTTGTAGTAGGTGCGGTAGATGTATCCTGTTCTACCTCCATTGGCTGTAGTGGTGCAACTGTGGCCCTGCGTTTTGCTGATGCCTTGCCTTTGGATGGTGGTGACACAGGTTTTGACACCGCAGTCTCATGATTGGGCTGTGTGCTGTCTCCAACATCACTGTCATCAGTGTTTCCTTCAGCTGCATCTGTGATGTGAAACAGTGCAATGCTATATACATGTGTTTCAATAGTTCTGCAACCTTAATAAAATTATACTTTTATGTTATAACTGTCTCTCATCTGTCACTGTACTGCTTATTGTTAGCATTTGGGCTCACTGTGTTGGATTCTAACTGGCAAATGGGTACTACTGACTACAAGTCCCATGATGCATTGGTCTCCCTATGTTAAATGTGTGCTGGACTATTTTTGCTGTTCTTCTTGCAGGTGAAATCACATTTGGGCACTATCAGTATGTGCTTTGTGCTATTGATAGTCATGCATCTTACCTTGTGTGCTACAGGCTGACCCAGATGTGTCCAGGATCGTCACTCCTACCACTGCTTCAGGATCAATTGTGGCCTCAATCATGTCCTCCTGGGGTGTGTTGTCTGGGACTGTTGGGCCTCCTCCTCCAGTCCCCTTCGCCTCCTTCAGCCTTTCAGCAACCTTCTCCTTTGCACGACTGCGCAGGTCGTACCAGCGCTTCTTTAGGTCATCGATGCTGCAGTGTGTGACCCCCACAGCATTCACCTTGTCCCTGATCCTGGTCCAGATCCTTCTCTTGTCTGCCTCTGGCACTTTAAGGGAGAGCTTGCCAAATAACTTTTCATGGTTGTTTGCAACCTCCTCAATGAGGATGTCAAGTTCACCCTCACTGAACTTGATTTTGCGCTTCCTGGCCACTGCTCCCTCCTCTGTGGCTGTTTGGGACATGGCTGTCTCCACCAGTTAGCAACCTGCACTTCGTTTTCTTCTACTCTCACTCCCTGCACTCAGCTTCTGCCTCAGTGTTCCACTGTGCACAGGTGGCAGCATGGGCTGATTAACTTCCTGGTTGTGATGTCATCAGCCTGCTCCCAATGCGACTCTGTAGTTTTTCACGCTCCCGCTTTTTGCGAACTCTCAATTTGCGATCTCGCAATTTGCGATTTCGCAAATTGCGGAATCGCAAATTGCGAGATCGGTATTATTTTACTATTGCGATTACTTTACATGGAATCGCTAAAGTATTTAGCGATTTTTTGCGATTCCTTGTTTTTTCGCATTCCACATCATGCATAGCCAATAGCGGGTCCTTATTTGCGATTCCTTAATAATCGCAATTAAGGAATCGCTATTTCTTTTCATGATGCATCTGGCCCAAAGTCCTTGGGTACCACAAAGGATTCCGCCACAGGCTCACCCTCCCATCCACAGTGAGATCGCTGAGGCACACAAGGCAAGTCAAAGCGCCACGCTGCAATAGGGGCGGGAGAGTGCAAGAGAGCGAAGGTACAAAGTTCTTGAGCACACACAGAAGACTCAGCCAACAGGAGACACAGTGCTGCTGGTACCAGATACACCGAAGGCAAAGAATACAATCGCTGAGAAGAAACAGGGCAAAAAGAAGAGGCTAACACCACCAGAGGCCAGTACTACCTTGCTGCACAGCACTGAAAGCTCACAGTGACTTCCCCAGGCTATGGGGATGACAGTAGCAGAAGGTCTAGGCAGTCTCAGAATACAGCAGCCAATGCGATAAGGCGAAAGGTAGTCACCCCCAGTAGCATTAGGAAGCGCCTCAATATAGTTCTTAAATGAAGAAAGCGCCAACAGTCCCCCACAATTACTTGAGTCACCTCACCAGAATGTCCAAAATGGTGGTCTCAAGAGTGGCAGAGATGAAGTAGCTACTTGAAGTCTCACAGGATGCCAGCCAGGTGAAATATCGCTTTCGAAAAGAGCTGGTGGAGTGGCACACAAAAGGGAAGGAGCAGGTTACATCTGTCCCCTTGCACAGATCGTCACCAGTGATAAAAAGACGGAATCTTATTCAGGTAAGAACTCTCTTTATTTTCCAACTCCTCTTTCCACCAGTACTCAGCAACTGCCTCACTGAACATTCTAAGGTAACCTCCAGATAAACAATGGAGTGTACCAAGAGGAAAACAGGGGTGAGCATGGAGGAACAAACCATTCATGTTACTTACAGAATAGAAGTAGCATATTTACAATGAGAGAGAAAATAACAGATATCATTATAACTTGCTCACATGTGGTCTTCCACTCAGGCCCTGTCAGTTCCTCCAGCTGCCTAGAGCTTTTCCCGTGTCGCCCCGCCCCATCTTGTACTAATGCAGCATAGAGCTCAATAATCAGTTTCCTGCACCCCTCCAAATCTAGTAATCTTAGCATGAACACATGCTAAGTGGGCGCCTCAGGGAATGTGTTCAAAATGAAGCATGCTATATGGGCCCCTCCTAGCATACTGTAGAAATTGTCCCACTCCCAACCCAAAATGCTCCTGCGCTTCTTAAAACGTAATAAAAACAAATCCCCTGCAGTTGTACAGCCCCTTTCCTGTCAGTAACGAAAGGACATGTCCTTTGCCTTTTTCTTAAAAGGCTTGACAGCCCAAATTGGAATTTCTGTACCAAAATGGGACCTCCTTAGAAGCAAAACCACAGCCTTGTGCCACAATTCTGCCGCCCAGCGAACCAAGTAAGGTTCACTCTTTGGGACTCCATGATCCATAACGAAGAACTCCAGCATTGTGAGTTGCAAGCAGGTACCAGCCATAAGCACCTCCTCCCAATTAGGGCCCTCCTCATATCAATCCACTACATGCTGTAGTTGTGCTGCAGCGCTATAAAAAAATATATCTGGAAGGGCTAGTCCATAGAGATCCAACCCATAAGCAAGAGAAGTAGTGTTTTCCAAAATTCTACCAATCTGTCTGCCACCCTGCCCACTTTGAGTATTCGGCCCACAGGCAAAAAGGTACCCCCACCGCTAGGTATCTAAAGCTATTTATTTCTCAATCCAATTCCATACCTACAGGGAGGTCCTCTTCACCTTACCCCCAACCTGCGCAAGGGGAACAGCTGAGATTTGCTGCAATTATTGTGCAATACAGACACTGCTCCAAACTTCTCCACATTTTCCACCAAGTGATCTCATTGGGCCACTTAAGTATGCCAATATAGGGAGATGATAAGTGTCATGTCACCAACCCGAATACCTAAAGGGAAGACTCACTTTTGTAATCTGCATGCTAAATGCTTCACCCCCATTATAAAAAACAGTGACAACGGGAACCCTTGTCGCGTTCCTCTTTCCAAAATCCACAAAGCAGATATTGTCCCCCCCTCTGCCTACTCTAGCCTTCATTTGCATATATAAAACAGTTTAATCCAACTTATAGAAGTAGGGCCATAGCCCATACACCCTAATACAGCCCACAGAAATTGCAAGTTCACTGTGTCAAAAGCATGTTCCAGGTGCAGGGATGCTAATGCATACCCTTCATCAGACATCTGCAGCACCTGGTTAACATGTGTAAGTCTCTTACTAATAAATCCAGTGCTCCTATTCTGAATGATTCCGGTTTATCATCCTCAATCAAGGAGCCGATAACTCTAAATAGTCTATTTGATCCACAATTTGACTTTGGTGTTAAGCACCAACAGAGGCCTATAGGGTGCTAGCAACCTCAAGGTCCTTTCCCTTCTTGGATATCAGCACTATCAGCGCCTCCCTTTCTGTGAGTGAGGAAGTTACCCTCATTTGCGAGCATCCAAAAACACCTCTTGCAGCTTTTCTAATAGGACCAAGGGCATCATTCTGTGGGGATATCATCATCTCCTGGTACTTCACCTTTTTTTCATACCCCTTTCGTTCTTTCAATCCAATAGGGGCTTCCAAGAGTAGGTGGTGCTCAACTGTCAGGCATTGGAGGTTCGCTTCTTGAAGTACCTCGTGATATCATCTGGGGGACAGTCAGCATCAGGACTGCTACGCTCCTCATGAATACGATCCTTTGCAGCTATAGCCACACCCCTTGTACATCTGAACATTAGTATGTGCTTGTGGTCTCAAGAGCCAGGCTAAAGTTTGCCCTAACTTATCCCCTCCCCAGAATAGCATCTGTCTATATTTGTGTATGTGTGTACTTTTCCAACCTTCTCCAAGTGTCTTTTATCTGTCTCATCATAGTAAGCCACTGCCAGGAAGCTCTAGGATCTGTTGTCATCAGGTAATTCAGTTGTGCCTAAGTCCTTTCCAAGTCCAACAGAGAGTATTCAAATTGTTACTTAACTCCAAATATTTGGGCCATATACTTCCTACTAAGAGCAACTTTGTAGGCTTACCAATCCGTGGCTCTACTCTTGGGTGGATTTGTATTTATGTGCAAAAATCAGAATGGTATACTCATTCAGATATCCTGCAAAGGTCCCATCCGTCAATACATTGGTGTGCATTTACCATAAAGGTATGAATGATGTGGCACACCTAGGCAACAGTTAAAGGATTAAAGGTGTGTGATTGAATAAAAACCTATTTAAAAAGGACAGTTTATCAAACATTGGAAGATGTTCTCTACATCCCAGCATATAGTCCTATCTACTATGCCCCCGTTCACACACAAATATTAGGAATAAACCGTATCCCGTGGTTGGTAAAGTCGCCGACTGTCCACCAGGTTAAAATCGGTGATTGTTTCATTTAGAGATGTCTCCATACCATGTTTCATACCAGACGTGGGAGGGAGTTTGTACACTCTTCATTCCAGGACACAATTAAAGTTATTATTCTGCAATAGAGTGGTTTTCAAACATTAGGATTTTTTTGCAGCCCAGACCCCCATAAGGATTCAATCTCTGTCTCTCTAATTAAGGATTTAGAAGGCGAGGGACCTCATCGGCAGCCTGCCCTTCAGTCTTCTATGTGCTCTCTCCACCACAAACAGCTCTGACAACCTTTGTGACCTCATCTCCCTCTTAATCTTCTCCTCTATGAAATTTTCATTGGCCTCTCTCTCTGCCCATTCCAGGAATCTGAGAAAGCAGAGCTTATTGCGGCGGGAATGGTTTTCTGAATCCTCCGCCCTGCTTTAGTTAGTATTTAGTAGTAGTTAGTCAAGGTCGCCAGTTTTGCTATCTGATAGTTAAGGGCTATAATTTAGTTTGCATCTTCCTTACACTACCCTCACCTATGTGGTCTGAAGTTTTGCACAAATCCATGTGCAGCAAGTTGACTTCCATTGTGACAGTCTCAATTTTGATGAAAGCCATTCTGAATGCGCCATTCGGGAATGCAACCACACAAGCCATGAAAGGTAGATGGCATTGATAGAGAAAGACACCGTCTTTGCTACTGTCATCATAAAAGCATTCAGGAGAAGCTAATGGTTTGATGACCTGTATTTGGGTGGTGGTACTCTGAGTGGGAGAAGAGGCTCCGTGAAATTGTTGTGCAGAACCACCCGGGTTGAATAAAGGTGTTTTTAGAACCTTCTCTTGCTTGGGTTTAACAGAAGGATCATGACCCTAAGCTCCAGTGTGACTAGTTGATAGCTGACTCTGTAATGTTGTCACGTCTTGACGTAAACTCCGCTTTTCGCCCTGAATACACACCAACATGGCTGCTATTTCCTGCAGGGTTACTTAGGGGTTGCTATCGCCCGGGCAAAATGGTTGCCTTGGGATTTGTATTCTGTCAGAGTTCTACGAGCCATACCTTATGCTTGCGGAGTGATCCTGCAGAGACGATATGAACAACCTCCCCATCCCTTACCTCCCTTCGTGTAGGTTGGCTCTGGCGGTGGTGGGGTCGCTGGTGAGGGAGAGGATGAGCTGGGTGTCGTCGGCGTAGGAGATGATGTTGAGGTTGTGCTGGCGTGCGATGGCTGCGAGGGGGCTCATGTAGACGTTGAAGAGGGTTGGGCTGAGTGAAGATCCTTGTGGTACGCCGCAGATGACTTTGGTGGCCTCGGATCTGAACGGAGGGAGGTGGACTCTCTGGGTTCTTCCGGTGAGGACCGAGATGATCCATTCCAGCGCTTTTTCTCGAATTCCGATGTTGCTGAGGCGCTTCACTAGAGTTCGGTGGCAGACGGTGTCGAATGCCGCAGAGAGATCCAGGAGGATGAGGGCCGCTGTTTCCCCGTTGTCGATCAGGGTTCTGATGTCGTCGGTGGCTGCGATCAGGGTAGTCTCGGTGCTGTGGTTGGCCCGAAACCCGGACTGCAAGGGGTCGAGGGATCCGTTCGTCTCGAGGAAGGCCAGCTGTTTGTTGACGGTCTTCTCGATGACTTTGGCCGGAAAAGGAAGGAGCGAGATGGGACGGTAGTTCTTGAGGTCGGTGGGGTCCGCCGTTGGTTTCTTCAGGAGGGCGGTCAGCTCGGCGTGCTTCCAGCTCTCCGGGAAGGTGGCTGTGTGGAAGGAGGAGTTGATGGTGTCTCGGAGATGGGGTGCGATGGTGGCGTCGGCTTTGTTGAAGACGTGGTGTGGGCACGGGTCGGTTGGTAATCCGGAGTGGATGGAGTTCATCGTGCGGGTGGTGTCTTCGGTGCTGATCGGGGTCCAGTTGCAGAGGGTGGTGGTGGCGGGCGTTGGTTCGGTGGTAGGGTGCGTGGTCTGTGCGTCGAAGCTGTTGTGTATGTCGGCGATCTTGCGGTGGAAGAACGAGGCGAGTGAGTTGCAGAGGTCTTGCGACGGAGTGGTGTCGTTGTTTCCGGCGCTGGGGTTGGAGATCTCTTTGACGATGCTGAAGAGTTCTTTGCTGTCATGGGTGGTGATGTCCAGTCGTTCTTTGAGTGCCGTCTTCTTGGTGGCGCGGATCAGCTGATGGTGTTTGCGGATGGTGTGCTTGAGGGCGGTCCTGTTGTCTGTGGTGTGGTCGAGCCGCCAGGCTTTCTCGAGGGTGCGGCAGTTCTTCTTAGATTCCTTGAGTTCGTCGGTGAACTAGGGGGTTTTCTTGCTGCCGTGTCTGCTGGGAGGGTTCTTTAGTGGTGCGAGGTCATCGGCGCAGGCGGTCAGCCACTTGGTGAGGTTGCTGGCTGCTTCGTTGGGGTCCGTTGTGCTGGTGGGAGTGTTCTGGCTGAGGGAGGCGGTGAGCTGCTCGGCGGTGATCTTGCTCCAGCATCGGCGGGGGACCTGTTGCGGGTGGTGGTGGGTCGTAGTTTTTTTTTAAGCTGAAGTGGACGCAGCTGTGTCGGTCCAGTGGAGTCCGGTGGCGTGGCTGAAGGAGATGTGCTTGCTGGATGTGAAGACTGGATCGAGCGTGTGGCCGGCGTAGTGGGTGGGGGTGTTCATTAGTTGCTTGAGTCCGAGGTTGGCGAGGTTGTCCAGCAGGGCGGTGGTGTTTCTGTCATTGTTGTTCTCCAGGTGAAAGTTGAGGTCTCCTAGGAGGATGTAGTTGGCGGAGGGAAGGGCAAGCGGGCTGATGAAGTCTGCGATGTCTTCGCTGAATTGTGTGCGTGGTCCCGGTGGTCTGTAGATGAGGGTGCCGCAGAGGGTGGTCTTGGGGTCAGTGTATATCTGGAAGTGCAGGTGTTCAGCGGCGGTGAAGGTTTCGTCGGAGTTAGTTGAGATGCGGATGGTGTTCTTGTGTATGATGGCGATGCCTCCTCCCGTCTGGTTGACGCGGTCCTTCCGGGTGATCTTGTATCCGTCCGGGAGGGCTATGGCGATGTCGGGCGCTGAGGAGGCGTTTATCCAGGTTTCGGTGTGGAAGGCGGCGTCCGGTGCTGTCGTGTCGAGCAGGTCCCAGAGTTCCAAGGCGTGCCTGTGGATGGAGCGGGTGTTGAGCAAGATGCACTTCAGGTGGTTGCTGCTGGTGCAGGGCTTGACGGGGGCCATGCAGGTCCGGTAGCAGGAGAAACGGCAGGCTTGGCAGGCGAAGGGTCCATGGGTGCGTCTCTGGGTGGCTCGGTAGCAGGCAGGGTTCCGGCCAGTGTTGAGTGCGTTGAGTGTTGCTGCGTCGTAGGTCCGTCGGGTCGTCTTGCTACGGCAGGGGCCAGGGGTCCTGGCACTGGGCGCGGTCCGGGCGTGGACGGGCGCAGACGGGCTTACCTTTGGCACACCTTCGGCGCTCAATCGGTGCTCCCGCTGCGCGCGGTCGCTCAGGGGGCGTCATAAGTAAGGAGCTGGGAGGGAGGAGCAGCTGGGTGGCGGGAGCGGGCGGCGAATGGAGTCGCAGGGGGGCGGGGCCGCAGGGAGACAGCGGCGGGAAATCCAAGGGTCTGCGGGCAGCGGGGATCCCAGGAGCTGCGGGCGGCGCTCGAGGGAAACTGCAGGCAGGAGGCGGCAAGGCAAGGCAGGCAGGAGCGGCAGCAGAGGGTGGAGCGACCAAGCCCTGGGGAGAGCTGAGCGGTCATTTCTCCTGTTTATTTGCTCTTTCTATGTGTGCTGCATTCAACAGCACATAAAGAAGGAGCAAAACACCATTAATAGTTGTTTTTGTGCGGGAAGGTGTACCTTCCTGCACAAACACAGTCATACCATGGTGCTAAGCAGCTTTTTTAGCACCGGCCCAAGGGGAAACAAGGGCTGTGATATATTCTTGTAAATACAGCGCATCTTTGCATTTTTTTCAACACACATTAATAAATATGATATATTACTCCAATTTAAACCATCTTTGGAAAGGTGTTCCACAAGAAAGAGTCTTGATTTACTATTCAGACTCCAAAGTAAACCCACTTTGCTGAAGATGGTGGGTTACATATGCTATTCCCACTCCAAACTAAATCATCTTGGGGAAAGTGCTGGACTGTAAAGGAATCAGATTTGCTAGTACCACTTCAAACTAAACCATGTTGGGGAAGGTTTTGCCCACTAAAGGGGCCACATTTGCTATTCTCGTTCCACACTAAACCATCTTGGGGAAGGTGTTGGATACTAAAGGGGTAAAATTTACTTTTACCGCTCCAAACTAATCCATCTTGGGAGAGGTGGTTGACACTAACGAGGTCAGATTTCCTACTCCTATTCTAAACTAAACCATTTTGAAAAAGGTGATGGACACTAAATGGGTCAGATTTACTATTCCCACTCTAATAGAAACCATATTGGAGGAGGTGTTTGACACTAAAGGTGTCAGATTTACTATTTCCACTCCAAACTAAACCATTTTGGGGAATTAGTTGGACATTGTAGGAGTCAGATTTACTACTCCCACTCGAATGTAAACCATCTTAAAGAAGATGTTGGACACTAAAGGAGTCAGATGAATTATTACCACTCCATAGTAAACCATACTGGGGAAGGTGTTGGACACTAAAGTGGTCAGATTTACTATTCCCAGTCCAGACTAAACCATCTTGGGGACGTGCTTGCCACTAAAGAGATTGTGCCTACCATTCCCTCTTCAAATAAAAAAAATACAAAATAAATAACACTACAAAATAATTGCACTATGTACTACAATCTATAATCAACTCATAGTAAAATAAAGGTGCAGTGTTATAAATATAAAATATGTTCACAACAGTGAAACAAAATCCCCAAAATATTTGCAATTATTATAAGAAACAAAGAAATGTGGACAAAAAAAGAAAACATTAAAGTAAAAAATAAAGCAATATTTAAAAAATCATAATATTTATACAAATATTGATTCCATTTTTGAAATACCATACATCCTATTTTGTAACTACTGTAGCAAAATGTGACTATACCAATCTTACATTTAAATTGAATTTATAAACTGAACATTAAAAAAATATATTCTAATGAGAAAAAACACAAACTTTTATAATAAAAAATGCCTAATATTTACATTCAATATATATATATTTTTTAATTTGGAAATAAATAAAAATTGTAATTGTTGTCTTAATTTTTTTTTTAAATGTGTAAAGAAATGCATCAATCTATCTATCATAAACAATCCTAAATCTGTACCATATAACAATAAAATAAAATGTTAACACCAATAAATTGTCAAACTAAACGTTTAAAATATAATTTTACATTTAAAACTATGCATTAATTAAAAAAGGCATATATATTTCCTAATGTTCACCACCTTTTCCCTCTATGAACTCTACATCCCAGTACTAAAAAAATTATATTTCCTTTTTTTCTTTTTTTTCAAATTCTTTAACCGTAATTGAAAAAAAGAATTACACTGCAGTGCATATAAAAGGGGAGGGGAGGGTCCATATCCCATTTTATTGGTTAGAGTGCTGGTAATGAGTTGAGATCCGGAAATGGATTTATTGACTTTCATGAGCACTAACTGCGGATTGAGTTCCAAGGACCTCTATGATCCACGCACACCTTGAGTTAATGGGACGAGATTCAAGAGCAGAATGAACAATCAATGATTGCTCATTGAGCTGGAAAGCTTTACCACGTTTGCATCACATGGAATGCTAGCTTGTTATGTGAGCCATCAATCAAAACTCTTCATATGTTGAAGAAGCAAGGAGATAGAAATTGAAATCAATAATATGCAAGCTGTTTTTAACTATTCAAAGCAAGACCTAAGCAAATCTGCTTAGTGTGTTCATGCATAACTGATGCAAATTTCTAATTTGCTTACAGGTCTGTCCTTCTACTGTGAAACTTAAAGAGCAGGGATCTGTTGTAAGATGTCAACAGAAGGCAAGAAGGCAACTCAGATCAATCATCCCAGAAACTCGCAGTCAACCAGTGAAAGATGTTATTGTTAGGCATTGAATTTTGTGCTATCATATCACAAATTGAATGCATCATGGGAATTGCATTAAATGCCTTTATCACAGTCGTAAATGGGATGGATTGGGTAAAAAGGAGACGTCTCAACTCTGCTGATATTATTCTCACCAGCATTGGCATATCCAGATTCTTTCTTCTATGGATTTGTTTTATGGACACCCTCTTTCACACAATATCCAATGCATGGGAAAGTTCTCTTGAATATAGAAGTGCATTGATGGCTCTTATTATGCTCTTCGACTGTTCCAGTCTTTGGTTCGTAACCTGGCTCTCGGTTTTATACTGTGTGAAGATTGCCAACTACTCCCACCCACTCTTCATCCATTTGAAAATGAAAATATCCAAAATGGTACCCTGGTTGATTCTGGGATCTGTGCTGACTTCCTCTGCCTCCAGTGTCCCTTTTGCCTGGATGTTCTACAGGATACAGGTTAACAGTTCATCTGATGACTTCCATCTAAACACCTCCATGAAACCTCCTAACATAAAGACCAATTTTCTGAGCATCTTCCCTTTGGTATGCCTGCAGTTCTTTTTGGCTTTTTGCATAATCTGCATCTCAGCTACCCTGTTGATCACATCCCTTTGCTTTCACACCACACGTATTGAACGCAACGTAGAGTCTCTCAGGAATCCATCTCTCAATGCACATTACCAGGCTATTCGATTTATGGTGTTCTTCACTACAAGCTTTATTTTTTATATTGTTATATTCATTCTTCTTACACCAGGTATATTATCATATGACGGCCTTGACTTTTATATTTTGAGTGTTTTGTACCATGCCTTTCAATTTGTCCATGCTATTATCATTATACAGGGAAACACAAAACTTAGTTGGGCCTTTGTAAAGCTTCTCCAGGGAATAATATACTGTTGAATTAAAAGGACGTCTTAAAAATAGCCACCAATTAAAACAGGGACAGGAAAACATCATCACATTATTTAATGAGACAGCTGTGAAAGACAATTTGTTCTCATTTAATAAACTATGTTCTTCCTTGGCTTGGATCCACTGTGGAGTCTCTGGTTGCTTCTGAAACTGGCTCAAATCCTGGGACAGGTATTGATTTTACACCTCCTACAGAAAAGGGTATTCAGCTCCCCAGATGCCCTGCCAGTCCAAGTTGTGAATGAGGTGTTTTCCAGGAGGAATGCTTTATTTACAGACACTGCATTGGGATGGCGATGACAGCAGATGATAATATGAAAGCTATATGAGGTACATTATTTCAGCAGTCCTTTGTCCTAGGGCAGAAATCAACCTAAGAATGACCAGCAGTCAAAAGTCACTGACGTCTTCTTAGCTCCAGTATGGAAGTCAGTGCAGAGAATGGACAGATTGTGCAATGTGGACTCATGCTCAGTTTCTGCTCCTAGGATAGGAATCAGCTCAAGGATGAAAGACATATCAAGAAATGGAGACTCAATCTCATATTTCATTGCTAGGGCAGACGCCAGCTCTGGGAATAAACTGTAATTTAAAAACACCAATTCATTCTCAAACTCAACTCAAGGTGCTAGGCCAGGAATGAGTGGAAGGAACTGCCAAAGATTATCAAGATTTGACTCTTGTATGACTCTTGATTGTAAGAAGGACATCAACCAAGGGAGATCAAGAAATGCGGACTCATGAACAGCCCCTCTCCTGGATGTTGAAGTGCTGACACACCTTACAATCATGACAACAAGACTGAAAGTGATGCTGAAAATGACCGAATTAATAAACAGAGATCAAGAAACTTCGTTACCTGAAAGGTGTCACATGATTAAATTGTTAAATAACACTACGACTCAGTCGAAAGAAGTTGGAAAACATTTTTGAAAATCAGATACATCATATTATTCCTTATTCTGGGTGAACCTTCAAAGGTTTGATTGAACACCGGTGCACAATATGTGTGTGATAAGACTATAGCTGTTTAAGCCTGACATCTCAGATGACTGGACTCATTTATGCTGGAAATATCAATGTCCCCCATAGCTGGTAAGAATAAATGCATCTTTAGATGGCTTCACCTGTTTGTCAATAGCTTGGGTAGTGGTTTGAATAAGGGGGACTAGTTCATTGCTCATGTGCTGCGGTGGCAGGCATATCTTTGGTGCGCGGTATGGAATCATTGCTAGGCATGTGTTGAGTTGTGGAAAAGGGGAGGGGTATATACTATGTTTTGGTGCAGCACAGTGCAGCAGCCCAAGGGCCATATGTATGAACACATTTTCCCATTGACACAGAATGGGTAAAACTCTTTGATACATCTGGCCCAAAGTTCCTTTACTGCACTGTGTTAAAGGCAGAGAGAAAAATAGCGCCATACCTACTAAGAAGTGGTTCTGTTTTTTCTCCTAGTAAGGATTATAGTCCCCCTTAGCCTCTGTTTCTTTCCACTTTGAATGAATCCGAAAAATCTCTGACCCCCATATACGCCTACATGAAAGTATTCCCTTTTCATTATTTTTATAGTATTTTAATCAAATTTTCATTTAAAGTTCACTGTGTGATTGCATGACATTGAAAACGTCATTGTATAAAGTGCATGTTACGTACTAGTTAAGCAAGAATATAATTATTACTAATTGCTATGTTTTCTCCCCCGTTTCCCAAACCTAAATAAGTGTATGGGGATTCCCTTTTGCTGTTTAGGTCTGTTTTTCACACCACCAGCATTGCCATGCTTTAGGTTTCCATGTGCCTATGAACACATCCCTTGCACCATAGTGCAAGGGTGCATGCTTTTTGTCAAGTATAGGTTTTGTACTGTAAGGAGAGTGTCAAAACACCACCCTTGCACCACAGCACAAGGGTTGGTGCTCTCTGCGAACATAGATTTTGTACTGGAAAAGGGCCGTTGTGGTACAGAAACTATGCTTGACATGCTTGAATTGCTCTACTTTTTAAAATTCTTTTTGTTAAGCTTTTTTTTCACATCACAAAAACAGTGGCACATAAAACTGGAAGGTTCTATCACATTACAATTGCACATTAAAATTACTGATGTTGGGACATCTTAGCCATAACTATATTTCCAAACCTTTCTCAAGAGTTCCCCATTTCCACTTTCAAGGAGTGCATACTCACCATTTTGCTCTTGTCCCAGCCCATGTGGCCTGTTGTTTTTATTAACATCTGCCCATTTTCAAGGTCCTCCATCACTTCGTAGACGTAGTCCCTTCAGGTTAGCTACGTATGCGGTTCATCCACCAGACCCTACTCTAATAGATCCTTCCACCAATCTAACCGTGGGACACATAGGAACCAATGAAACGGCTTTGCGTGAATCAGAGAAAGCAGACATGCTCAATTTTTTAGAATTTTTTTTAACTTCATTTTTTATTGATTATCGAATTAACAGCACGTAGTACATTCGTTATTGTTCATTGCAAAACGTAGACATTGGTAGCATGGAAGCATCAGATTGACATATCAAACACAATTTAACAATACCCGATCGCAAAGTGGTGACTAAGACAAAATACACATATTTGTAAGAAGTGGTGTGTTAAGCGTCTTTCTGAAGGAGTTCTCCAGGGCTATTGACAAAACAATCTGTGGCTACAGAGCTAGTTGTGTCCCCATCCCAAAATCATAACTGTGAGTATGTGGCGCTAGAGTGCTGGTATTGAACCCTTTATTGCGGGATGTCGCCTTAGATTACTTGTTTGCATGTGAGTCCAATCAACTATCCTACACCTGTGGGTACGATACTCGAGTTTGTCTAAGAAGCGGGGGAGTTGGGGAGGGTGTTGATGTACACTTTGTATGGGCCCCAAATGTCCTTTGGGCTTGCTGTGCTGGGCAACGTGCTGGAGTAGATCTCACTATTCGTGTTGCAATAGGCTAAACTGTTCAACCAGCCTTTTGATGTGGGAGACATCTTGCTGCCCCAGCGTAATGCCAACAGTAGGCTAAGGGATGCAAGTTTTCGGACCGGCTTAGGAAAGTTCACCGTGTAGCCCAGAAGTGCTACTTCCGGAATAGGAACAAAGGTGAGTCCAAGAATGTTGTCGCCTATGGTTGAGTGCACTAGTTCCCAATAGGAACGTATGCAGGTGCAGGTCCAAGTCAGGTGGGCAAAATCAGCGTGCTGGGCACCGCATTTCCAGCAGGTATGTGGTCCACTGGGGTCAATTTTATGTATCTTGTCATGTAAACTCAATGCAGAAACTTGTAGTGTAATAATTTATGGCAGCTATTCAGGGAAACGGCTTTCGTGGTTTTACAGCAAATGGCCCCTTGGTCGTCCGTGATCGGGTGACCCAAATCAGTCTCTCTTTCCCCACGAAGCTTGTCATCTATGATAGGGATTTGCGCAGAGCAGGCTTTGTACATTTTAGATACAATGTGCACTCCTTTCTTATTTTCAATGACGAGGGATAGAGGTGTGAACGAATCAGGTTCTAAAGGAAAGCCATTTATCATGGCCCGTAATGCTGAGTACAGGCGGTTAAGAACAAATGTGTCCATGAACGTGGCCTCTTGGAAGCGAGCTTCCTCTGTGGCCGGAAAGATGTGACCGCCCGGGTACAAGTCACCTATCGTTAAAACGTTAAACTTAGTCAATGTGGGTTGTGCAAGTCTCTCGCCCGTAATTGGGAGCCAGCGGGCACTAGGGAGAGGGAGGGCTGACAAATACAAAACTGAAGTGCCAGTGTATCGCTGTAGTTTGCTCCACGCCCAACTAGTGGTCGAGACCGTTTGCATGTTGACAGGGTCCCTTGGTTCACCTTTGGGCAAGACAGCAGCAAGCCGTTCAGAGAGAACAAAGTCAGCCTGAGGGCGCAGAAATGGAATCCTTGCGTTGGGGTGGTACCAAGCAATGGCAAAACTACCTTGTGCCAAAAGATAGTACAAGTAAAAATCCAGTACCCCAAATTCGCCCCTATCATATGGCAAAGTAAGTATTTTCCAGCGGACACGTGGCTGTTTTCTGCCCCAGACCAGCCTGATGAGAAGGGAGCGCAATGATAACAAGAAACTATTTGTGAAGGGAATGGGTATATTATTAAAAAGATATAAAAATGTAGGACCACCATCTTAATTATGGCGATTCTGCCTGCAATGGACAATGGGAGACGCATCCACTTTTCCGCTTGAGTGTCCAATGCCTCTACCACTTGTCCATAATTGAGTCGAATAATCTGGACTGAGTCTAAGTGCACTTGAATACCTAGGTATTTGATGGAATCAGAGGACCACGCCAATGGGAATTCACAAGCCCAAGTGGCCATGCAGGCGGTTAAGGGAAAAATAATTGATTTGTGCCAATTAATGCCTAATCCAGAGTGCTGATCAAAACGAAAGATCTCTCGGAGAAGCGGGTCCAGGTTGAGCTGGGGCTTCCTGACACATAGGATTGTATCATCCGCGTATAGAGACACCAAAAGTGGGCCCGTCTTAAACTGCAGCCCCCTGTGCAGGTGTCATTCTTGAAAGTGTCATATTAATGGATCCTTGGCGAGAATGAACAAAAGCGGTGACAGAGGGCACCCTTGGCATGTGCCACGGGATAGTGAGAATGAGCTAGAGAGTGTACCATTTACGCGAAGCCGCGCTGTTGGACGACTATATAGTAAACACGAGAGATACCAAGAGTCTGCGTACAGGAACCTATATAGTGTTCAATCTGTAGGGCAAAACCAACAGGTTAATGTGTGGGACATAACAATCCTAAGAGATATGGATGTAGAACCACAGGAGAAGAGAGAACTAGAAAGATAGCCTAAAGAGTGCTAGAAAAATCCCCATCAGCCCGCTCAATAGCGGAGCATCGTCATCTGGGTAATATGGTTGAAAATTGTGGTATCCAATGTGCCCTTCCTTAGGAACAACCCAAGGCTAGCAGAACTTGGACCACCATGTTGACCCTCAACCAATAAAGATGATCAAGTGCAGACTGAGAGGGTTAGGTTGCAGTGCTCGAAAAACTGTGAGAAAAGAAAGGGAAAAAAACTTGTAATCCACGTGTTCTAAAATTACCTACCTTGATGTCATTAGAAAAACTTTATTGGGTCTGACCATCAAGGTGGTATGGTTAAAAGCAGAGTGAAAAATAGCATGCAAAGAATTGCTATTCACCATGAATGTTAATCGGTCGACATGTTTCAGCCTGGATAGGCTTTCTTCAGGACCTATGATGCACTACTGCAACATTAACTTACTGTGTCAAAAAACTACTGAGTTGCTCCAACTCCTCAAAATGAGAAAGTGGTGTGTCTTCTCCTGTGTGTAAAGAATTGACAGATAGAAATGACAATCATTATTGCTATTCAAAAAGGGGCTATCATATGTGCCTTGTGCACTGATTAATCCTATGGTAATCAACTCACCCAAATTGTAGGGAGGAATAACCTCACCTCACCTGGCACTGGCTCAAAGTGAAGGAGGCCACGCACTAGAGAAAGGAAAAAAGAAGAAAAAAGAAGGAAAACATACGTTTCATTTAGAGACCAAATTCAGACTATGGATAGTCCAAAAGAAATGGTTTTCTCCACAATGGCGACAACAAGTTTGGCAGTCACGGAGGTAAAAGGTAAAGATGACACACTTTCACATTGGGCACCATGCACCAGTCCCGAGGAACAGACCAGTATTACGGGGCGAGCGCCAGACACCCCTTCTGCCCACAGGAAAAATCAGGACTGGACCCACGTGGCCAGTGCCTCCCATCTAGACACCTACATATAGACTGAGGATGGCCTGCACCTCAACAGGAAGTCTCTACAAAGTAAGTTGAAATAATGTGAAGCAAAGATCACAGTTTCTAGAGAGACACTCCCTTATGTTCAGATTGCTGGCCAGAAAGCAGAGTTCTGATCTACCCATCAGCTATACCTCGTCCTTTCTTTTGGAAAATACGAAGAAATGAAGCGAGAAATCAGTGTCCTCACCTCTCCGTCGTTGCCTCGCTCTGGGTCGAGAGCCGAGGGGGAGGTGAAGACAACGTGTACCTGGCCGCAAGATATATAGCGGCTGCGGACGTGAGAGAGAGCCGTTCGATGTCTTTGAACTGGCTCGTTCTCTCCGCGTCCAATTAAATTGATGTTATGTGAAGCAAAAGCCCGAGCGTCTAGTATAACCACAGAGAGCAAAGCTGCGCCCTGATTGGGCAACAGGATGACAGGAGCAATCCTATTGGTTTATATTCGGCCAATGAGTGTGACGGAATTGTTTGTTTATGTATGTTTCCGACACATACAACACTGCCGCGAAATCGTTTGGCGGTTTTAAATGCATAGTAACCTATGAATGTACCGATTGAAACATACGATCGGCGATAAACAATCCGATCGAAAAGGCACAAACTCGGAGACATGTTTACTAACACATAGGCCTCATCGGTTATACACCTGCACAGCCCATATTGTATGTTGAAAGAAAGTCAGAGCCAACAGACGGAGCTACATTGGGTACAAGCCTGGTCGGTTGTAAAACCACCCATGTGTTGGTCTGATACTGGCGGTGACCAGATTGCTCAATATCACTCCCTAAGTATTGCTAGGGAGGAGAAAGCGTGTTGGACACTGTTATTTACCCAAAAAGAGCAATAGAGTTGTTTACTCATATTCCTACCTATGAGAAAAAAGCACCCGCAGTATAAACTGGTGATGATGAATGGAAGAGGGTCTGATTGCATGCATTCTTATTATCGCCACTGCAAAGAAAATTGCAGACGCCATTCTAGTTGAAATTCAGGTCCTAGAAGGGCAGATTAAAACAACACTAACCACAAAAAAATTTGAAAAACAGCAGGAAGATTCAAACAAGGCCAACAAAGAGTACAAAGACCCTATTTTCTTTGCTAAAATAGAAAAATTTAAGAAAGATTTGGCAAAGTTTTCACATGAAAAAGTATACCCTTATACAAGTGATAACTATACTCCCACTGATGTGAACAAACAGAAGCAGACACACGGTTCTTCATATGCTACATCCTCAGATGCGGAATCCTCTGATTCAGATAGCAGCGGGACTAATCAGGGGAGAGGTAGAGGTCGTGGTGGTCGACCAAATCGCAGACACAATACACGCGGTAACATGTACCAGGCAGGAACATGGTGGCCACCGGCCCCTTGGGGTTATCCTCAGTTCCCAATGCCAATGTCAAACTACCCCATGCAACCACAATACCCCTATAATCAGCCCCCTTTTTTAGGACAAGGCCGGGGAGGGAATCGAGGAAGACGGAGAGGCCAGAACCAAGGTCAAGTACAATGGGCAGACAATCTTTAATTCCAAATGAACCAGAAGATATGGAGCCAACGAGTGTTACATCTAACACCACTGATGACCTTGTTGTGAACCTAAGTACACGAGTACTAGCCCCTTTAGAGAAAGCGGTACTAAATAAAGGTCTGGGATTTGTTCCTACCAGCGCTGGTGAACCGTTCCAAATCCGAGAGGAAATGGAGCGTTTTTTCAGGACTGTGAGACTACACTTTTTCTTTAAAGATAAGGAACAGGATATAACCCTTGACACTAACACTGGACTAAGGGTGAAATCTACTTTTATGCCCCTGCTCCAGCAGGTACCTTCAAAAGTTGGTGCTTTTGAAGCTGCAGTACTACACGACATGAAAGCTTTGAGTTTCTCGAGTCACGAAGGTTACCAAAACCTGTCGAGAAAAGAGAGGACTGCACTTGAGACCCTATCTAGAGACACTGCGATTACAATAAAACCAGCAGATAAGGGTGGGGCCATTGTTATTCAAGACACCACAGCTTACCGCACAGAATGCCTAAGGCAACTAGGTAACACACAGTTTTACACACTGCTTGATGAGGATCCTACGGCAAGACTCACAAATGAGATTAAACATCTGGTAGAAGAAGCAGGCACGGAAGGATGGATTACACCACAAGAAGTGGCCTATCTGGTGGCTAAATTTCCTATCTTCCCTTACTTCTACACACTACCCAAGGTTCACAAGCCGACTAGACCACCGCCGGGTCAGCCCATCATTTCTGGGATCGGTTCTCTTTTAGAACCCTTATCATCATTTGTGGATGTTTTCTTACTTCCGTTGGTCAAAAAAATGCCATCATACCTTCAGGACACCAAAGATGTCCTCCGCTTACTGCCAGAGGTAGAGTTCAATACAGATTCTGACATCTTAGCTAGCTTTGATGTAGAATCATTGTATACTTGCATACCGCAAAGGGAGACATTACAAACGATCCAAGAACTCCTTGAAGAGTCTCCCCCGGATAGTATGACGCCTGTTCATTTTATAACAGAACTTGCCAAGATCGCGATGACAGAAAACTTTTTTGCTTTTGAGGACTCCCTATATCTACAGATATCCAGGACCTCAATGGGCAGTAAATTTGCGCCAAGCCTGGCGAATCTCTATGTCCACAGTTTTGAAACTCAACACGTACTGAATACCACCAATCCACACCACCAACACTTGGTGGTGTGGAAGAGGTACATAGACGACATCTTGGTGGTATGGCGTGGTGATGAACATTCTCTGCTGGCCTTCCACAATTGGCTTAATGGCCTAAATCCGTTTTTGAGGTTTACCTTAGAACATAGTAGAGAAAAACTACCATTTTTGGATTTGGTGGTCTTTCCATATGATGGTCACTTAGCTAGTTCCCTCTACAGGAAGCCCATGGTGCGAAACTCTCTTTTGAGGTTTGATAGCCATCACCCTCGTTCACTAAGGGAAAATCTCCCTTTTGGACAGTTTTTGAGAGTGAGGAGAAACTGTTCAGACATGTCAGATTTCCGTGTTCAAGCTAAGGACCTTTCAGCCAAACTAGAGATGCGTCGCTACCCTGGCCGTCTCATTAAGAAGTCGTGCAAACGGGCCGCAAATAACCACCGCGAGTCTCTTCTAGAGGCACCGGTAGAAAGACCACCATTGAATCAACTGGTTTGTGTCACAACATTCAACACTTCCTCGTCCAAACTTCAGAAAATCGTCAGACAGAAGTGGAAGATTTTGAACAGTTCTGGTGATAAGATTCCACTACCACTCTTTTCATTCAAAAGAGGAATGAATTTGAAGGACGAGTTGGTCCACACTAGACCTCGACAAACTTCAGAAGACTCCACATCCACTTTGTGGCATCTTCCGCCTGTACAGGGTCATCACCCTTGAGGGAATTGCTCAGTTTGCCCGCAGACAAAGAAAACCTCATCAGTGGACATAGGTACTTCTCGACCATGGATACTCAAACGCCATACAAATTGCAACAGCGAGAAAGTTGTTTATCAAATCACGTGCCCATGTGGGTTAAGATACATAGGGATGACAACGAGAAAAATAAAACTGCGCATTCAAGAACATAAGAGCACGATTCGACCTAGTAAGCAAGCCACTCGGCTTACATCCCATTTTCTCGAAGCAAAACACCAGGCAGACGATCTTAAGTGGGTGATCCTAGAACAACCACACATACCCAATTACGTTACAGATATCTCCCAGTTTTTACTGAGAAAGGAACAAAGATGGGTGTTCAGACTAAGAAGTGACACGGAGGGATTAAATGATGAAATCCCTTGGTTACAGCTTTAAGAACTATGTTTCTAGATCAGCGTCTTCTAACAATAACCTGAAAGGATAGGGTCTTGGATAACTCTAACATGAACATTCCCTAATGTTAATAGAGAGTGATGCTGTTGTGCTCACCCTCCACATTTCAGAAAGGGGCTCACAGGAAATCCATTTCGATCCTGCTAATACCAGTAGGGTGGGCTGTGTTTCGTGGTTTTTTTGTTGGTGTCTTTCTGAACCTGACTGATTACGCTTACACATAGACACCTAAGACGATGAACACATGTACAGACACATCGACCATTACATATTCCAATTCACCTATGAGTCTGACTATATACCACATTGGTCACGGGTTTACATGCAATCAGACCCTCTTCCATTCATCATCACCAGTTTATACTGCGGGTGCTTTTTTCTCATAGGTAGGAATATGAGTAAACAACTCTATTGCTCTTTTTGGGTAAATAACAGTGTCCAACACGCTTTCTCCTCCCTAGCAATACTTAGGGAGTGATATTGAGCAATCTGGTCACCGCCAGTATCAGACCAACACATGGGTGGTTTTACAACCGACCAGGCTTGTACCCAATGTAGCTCCGTCTGTTGGCTCTGACTTTCTTTCAACATACAATATGGGCTGTGCAGGTGTATAACCGATGAGGCCTATGTGTTAGTAAACATGTCTCCGAGTTTGTGCCTTTTCGATCGGATTGTTTATCGCCGATCGTATGTTTCAATCGGTACATTCATAGGTTACTATGCATTTAAAACCGCCAAACGATTTCGCGGCAGTGTTGTATGTGTCGGAAACATACATAAACAAACAATTCCGTCACACTCATTGGCTGAATATAAACCAATAGGATTGCTCCTGTCATCCTGTTGCCCAATCAGGGCGCAGCTTTGCTCTCTGTGGTTATACTAGACGCTCAGGCTTTTGCTTCACATAACATCAATTTAATTGGACGCGGAGAGAACGAGCCAGTTCAAAGACATCGAACGGCTCTCTCTCACGTCCGCAGCCGCTATATATCTTGCGGCCAGGTACACGTTGTCTTCACCTCCCCCTCGGCTCTCGACCCAGAGCGAGGCAACGACGGAGAGGTGAGGACACTGATTTCTCGCTTCATTTCTTCGTATTTTCCAAAAGAAAGGACGAGGTATAGCTGATGGGTAGATCAGAACTCTGCTTTCTGGCCAGCAATCTGAACATAAGGGAGTGTCTCTCTAGAAACTGTGATCTTTGCTTCACATTATTTCAACTTACTTTGTAGAGACTTCCTGTTGAGGTGCAGGCCATCCTCAGTCTATATGTAGGTGTCTAGATGGGAGGCACTGGCCACGTGGGTCCAGTCCTGATTTTTCCTGTGGGCAGAAGGGGTGTCTGGCGCTCGCCCCGTAATACTGGTCTGTTCCTCGGGACTGGTGCATGGTGCCCAATGTGAAAGTGTGTCATCTTTACCTTTTACCTCCGTGACTGCCAAACTTGTTGTCGCCATTGTGGAGAAAACCATTTCTTTTGGACTATCCATAGTCTGAATTTGGTCTCTAAATGAAACGTATGTTTTCCTTCTTTTTTCTTCTTTTTTCCTTTCTCTAGTGCGTGGCCTCCTTCACTTTGAGCCAGTGCCAGGTGAGGTGAGGTTATTCCTCCCTACAATTTGGGTGAGTTGATTACCATAGGATTAATCAGTGCACAAGGCACATATGATAGCCCCTTTTTGAATAGCAATAATGATTGTCATTTCTATCTGTCAATTCTTTACACACAGGAGAAGACACACCACTTTCTCATTTTGAGGAGTTGGAGCAACTCAGTAGTTTTTTGACACAGTAAGTTAATGTTGTAGTAGTGCATCATAGGTCCTGAAGAAAGCCTATCCAGGCTGAAACATGTCGACCGATTAACATTCATGGTGAATAGCAATTCTTTGCATGCTATTTTTCACTCTGCTTTTAACCATACCACCTTGATGGTCAGACCCAATAAAGTTTTTCTAATGACATCAAGGTAGGTATTTTTAGAACACGTGGATTACAAGTTTTTTTCCCTTTCTTTTCTCACAGTTTTTCGAGCACTGCAACCTAACCCTCTCAGTCTGCACTTGATCATCTTTATTGGTTGAGGGTCAACATGGTGGTCCAAGTTCTGCTAGCCTTGGGTTGTTCCTAAGGAAGGGCACACTGGATACCACAATTTTCAACCATATTACCCAGATGACGATGCTCCGCTATTGAGCGGGCTGATGGGGATTTTTCTAGCACTCTTTAGGCTATCTTTCTAGTTCTCTCTTCTCCTGTGGTTCTACATCCATATCTCTTAGGATTGTTATGTCCCACACATTAACCTGTTGGTTTTGCCTTACAGATTGAACACTATATAGGTTCCTGTACGCAGACTCTTGGTATCTCTCGTGTTGTCTATTGCTAAGTTGGGGGACAAGGTACCAAAAAGTCTATAAATACGACTCCCCTGAGGCCCTCTCTCACCCTTTGTGTTTTGATTCGACTATATAGTAAGGCTGTAGTAGCTATAAAGCCAGCCAGCATGCTCATGCGACGCATAATGGGCAAAAAGAAGGACCACCCAAGTGTATCGAAGGTTTTTTCCGTGTTAAGGAGAACTGCTGCAGCAGGAACTTCAGGGCTGATCCTATGAAGTATCGCGAATAATGTCTGCAAATTCAAGGAGGTCGAGCAATGTGGGACAAAGCCAGATTGTGCCAGGATGATGATGAATTCCATTAATTGTGAAAGTCTATTGGCAAGAATTCTTGCTAGTATTTTATAGTCTACATTAAGTAGAGAAAGTGGCCTGTATGATCCACAAAGGGAGGGGTCTTTACCGGGCTTAGGGAGGAGAATAATAACTGCTTCACTTAATGTGTGCCGCAGGGTTTGTTTATCAAGTGCTTCAGCATATACTTCAATCAGTTGTGGTGCCAACAGGTCGGAGAAGGCCTTGTAGAACTTCCTAGTAAAGCCATCGAGGCCAGGTGCGGATGAGCCACAGAGCACTTCAATGGCTCCACATACCTCATTCTCAGTGACAGTGTTGGACTTGGCCCGTCTGGCAGGTCCACCCCTGAAGTTTTGTGCTTGTTATATGTGACCTGGGGATGGTGATTCCCCTTCTGAGTGTGTGTGTGGTGAGAGAGACCTGCCTCCCATAGGAATCCATGGGGAATGTATGTGGCTCTGGTAGTCCCTGATGCGTGGGGTGTGCCGGGTCGAGTTTGGTATGTGTGCGCTCGTGAGGTTAAATGCTACAAGATGATGTATGCGGCATGTGGGTGACTAGAAGGGAAGTGCCACTTCTAGACCATGGTGCGTGTGTGCAGTAGGTTTGCTGGCGTATGATTGGCTGAAGCTGGTTGGGCCTTCCCCCACCAGGCTGGCTCCACCCACCTGGGGTGCGTCCAGTGTCCCTAGCCTGGCCAGTAACAAGAAATTCCTTATAACCAGTTCTAGCTGGTTCTCTCCCTGCCTGCCCCTTTGGAGACAAAGGAAGCTCATGTATAAAAGGAGGGTGGGCCCTCTTCTCTCTCTCTTCTTCCTCTTCTTCTTCCTGCTTGGGACCCTGCCAGGGTCGTGCTGCTGCTTGGGCTCAGGGAAGGGCTTGCCTCCCTGAGCCCTGCTCTGCTGAACTACGGACTTCCTGGACTGCCTATGGACTCTGCTTTCCATGCCACTAGCCCTTGGGAGCGCTTTCCTGCTGTCCTAGCGCCTCGGGCGCTTCATCTATGCTTCTAGCGCTCGGGAGCGCTCTCCTGCTGGCCTAGTGCCTTGGGGCGCTTCATTTATGGTTCTAGCGCTGGGAGCGCTATCTTTTCCTAGCCGGTGCCACCCGGCAATTGGCCGTTCGGGTGAGGGGGCCCGAGCCCCCAGCGAGTGCCTACCTCGCTTGCCCCCGCCCTCACTACATGATCGAGGGAGCCCACTCCTCGTTAATCCCCCCGGTGCTAACCGCCGCCGCCCGGGACCCCTCGTGAGGCCCGCCCCCGGGCCGCGCTCTGATTGGCTGTCGGCCCGGGCTGGGCTGATGACGTTTTCCCGGGCCGTGCTCTGATTGGCCGGCGGCCCGGGGAACTGTGGAGACGACCGGAGGTAGCCGAGAAGGCAGGGGTCAGCGGGAGCCGACTCCGCGCCCCTGCGTCCACCCAGCAGAAGTGCCGCTTCCCCCCGGGCCCTCCAGGAGCGAGAGGGAGCCCCGGAGAGCGAGGAGAGACTGGCGCGTCTGCCCGCCGACCGGTGAGTGCTGCAGGAGGCGAGGCGGGGCATCGGAGCACATTGTCGGTGCTCGCCCCTCCCCTCCAGCGCGAGCACACATGTGCCTAGAGGCCCTGGGGCCCCCATTGATGCCCGCAACTTCATCCCTGAGCCCCGCGAGGCTCCATCATGGCCCCTGGGGCCCCCATTGATGCCGGGTCCCCCGAGGGGGATCCCGCCTGGCCATCCCTTGTCCCCTGAGCTCCGAGAGGCTCCATCTATATTCCCTGAGCCCCGAGGAGGCTCCACCCCGGGCCCATTTGTCCCCGAGCCCGAGAGGCTCCACCATTTGGCGCATTCCTCCTGAGCCCGGGAGGCTCCACCCCGGGTCCCAGTAACCCGAGCCCCGAGGGGCTCCCCCATTGTCCCTTGCCCTCTCGAGCCTGCGAGGCTCCTACGTGATGTCCCCATCATCCACGGTTGCCCAGCACTTCGTGGGCAGCCGCCACGTTTAGGTTGAGTGTAGGCTACCAGCAGCCTGCCCTGGACATCGAGACTGTGGGGTGGGGTGCCCTTGCCCCAGAAAGGCCAGCTGGCCTGGGGAATGCTCTTGACCAATATCAATGTGATGCGGAGAATTATCATGTGTGGTCCTGCTGATGGGGGCCTCTGTTGTGTTATGTACCTTGTCCCTTCTCCCCTGAATACCCGATGTCCCATGTGTGTGCGATTCCTGGTCAGAGTGGGTTCTACTGCTAGTGCTAGGAAGTTCCCAGTTGATATGTCTACCCCCGGCAGGGGCCCCTTGGCCCTGCCCTGTACCCTTTTTCCCTTGTAACTCCTGCCGTGCCCCTGGCACATTGTAAAGTGTATGTTCCTATGTGTCCTTCCTAATACAAAGATTCTTTGCATATATATATTTGGTGTGGAGTTCCTTTTGTGGGAGGCCCGGGACGTTGTTGTTGGGGGGTGCATGCGCAAATGCTTCACACATGTCCTCCCAGATAGGCCTGACTGCTCGAGCCGCGTTACCTAGATGGGTGAGCAGGGGGTTGTTTTTATATAGGGGTGGCGGTCTCTGACTGGCTGTGGCGCAAGCCCTGGCCGGCCGGGGGTCCCATTTCCTACACTGGTGGCTAGCGGTGGGATCCGGACTTGTGTTTGCGCAGTACCACAACGATAACTGGCCTCCCTACAAAACTCTGTATTGTAAATGGTCGCAAAGAAAGGAGATTATTGTTTTTAAGAGGTTACTTAAATGTCCGTTCTGTGAAAGATGTGTTCTGGTTAGGTGGCCCTAGCTAGGGAGGGTAGATCAACTCCCTAGTACAATGTGTTTTCTGGATTCACCAGAAGGGTGGGATCCAGTGGTGGCAGCGTAATTGTGTTCAATGTGTATGGTCCCTGTCCCTTCCCTGGAGTAATGCTACCTGTGCCACATGGGGTCAGGTCAGGTTGCTAAAAATGTCTGTTCTGGGTAAATGTTTTAGATTAATAGAAGTACCCGTTCTGTGGAAAGTTTTAAAGGTTACTTAAATGTCCGTTCTGTGGAAAAATGTGTGCGTATACACTGTGAGTTAGGTGTCCCTAGCTTGGGAGGGTAAATAATCTCCCTAGCACCTGGTTTCCTGGGTTCACCAGAAGGGTGGGATCCAGTAGTGGTGGCGTAATTGTGTTCAAATGTGCATGGTCCTTGTCCCTTCCCTAGAGTAATGGTACCTGTGCCACAAGGGTCAGGTTGAGGAATTAGGGGCGGTGGAAAACTGTCTCACCAGTCTAGGGGACGGTGTGTGGATGAATGTTGAGGTGTGCTGAGTAATGGAGTGTAAGTTCTCTGGGATGGGGAGCTTGCTGAATCAATGATAATCCTGTCCTTCCTTACCCCGCTGAATGTGTTGGATGCATCATGTGTTCCGTACACCGCTGAATGTGTTTGATGCGTCAGGTGTCCCCCCTTTTCCCCGCTAACTGTGGTTGACGCATCATATGTTCCGTACCCCGCTGAATGTGTTTTAAGCGTCAGGTGTCGCCCTGGCTGAATTTATGTTAAGTTGTATCCCGGACAAGGAAGACCTGCTGGCGCTGCCGCGGCTTGCCTTGGGGAGAGCTGAACACTGAGACCTGCTGGCGCTGCCGCTGCTCGTTTTGTTGAATTTATGGTAGTTGTATCCCGGACAAGGAAGACCTGCTGGCTCGGCCGCGGCTTGCCTTGGGGAGAGCTGAACCTTGAGACCTGCTGGCGCTGCCGCGGCTCGTTTTGTTGAATTTATGTTAGTTGTATCCCGGACAAGGAAGACCTGCTGGCTCGGCCGCGGCTTGCCTTGGGGAGAGCTGAACCTTGAGACCTGCTGGCGCTGCCGCGGCTCGTTTTGTTGAATTTATGTTAGTTGCATCCCGGACAAGGAAGACCTGCTGGCTCGGACGCGGCTTGCCTTGGGGAGAGCTGAACGCTTAGTTCCCAGGTGGAAGACCAGTGGAGGGAGGAAGTTCCAAGACTGGTAGGAAAGTGTGTTCTGAGGGTGTTTCTCCTGGGAGAACGCGGAACCTCAGAAGTAGAGGTAGGGTGGGGCATTCTTGCCCGTGACCTCTGGCAAGCCTGAGGGTGCGGACCCTAGGTGGAAGGAACAGTGGTAGTCGTGGCTACACTGAGAAAGGGAGTGGAGAATGGCTATTGTGGGCCAGGGGTACCGCCCCCCACTTCGGATTAGCAGGGACCAGTGGTATCTGGATGGCTTAGGGCCTGGTCATAGTCATGGACAACTAAGGAGTACCAGGTGGGTAGCCTGGTTGGGCCTATGTCTTCATATTTTTTTTAATTAGTTTTTTTTAATTTTGATTATTTTTAGTCTGTGTATGTCTATCGGTCCATGTGGCGTAGAACTGGAGGGTGTCCGGCAGTGCGGGCCGCGTCCACGTTTTATCGCCCTGCAGCAGGGAAGTCCATCACGGTAGTGATTGGTCTGCCCTGCGTTTGGGCTGGGAGGGGCATGTGTTGGACTTGGCCCGTCTGGCAGGTCCACCCCTGAAGTTTTGTGCTTGTTATATGTGGCCTGGGGATGGTAATTCCCCTTCTGAGTGTGTGTGTGGTGAGAGAGACCTGCCTCCCATAGGAATGCATGGGGAATGTATGTGGCTCTGGTAGTCCCTGATGCGTGGGGCGTGCCGGGTCGAGTTTGGTATGTGTGCGCTCGTGAGGTTGAATGCTACAAGATGATGTATGCGGCATGTGGGTGACTAGAAGGGAAGTGCCACTTCTAGACCTTGGTGCGTGTGTGCAGTAGGTGTGCTGGCGTATGATTGGCTGAAGCTGGCTGTGCCTTCCCCCACCAGGCTGGCTCCACCCCCCTGGGGTGCGTCCAGTGTCCCTAGCCTGGCCAGTAACAAGAAATTCCTTATAACCAGTTCTAGCTGGTTCTCTCCCTGCCTGCCCCTTTGGAGACAAAGGAAGCTCATGTATAAAAGGAGGGTGGGCCCTCTTCTCTCTCTCTTCTTCCTCTTCTTCTTCCTGCTTGGGACCCTGCCAGGGTCGTGCTGCTGCTTGGGCTCAGGGAAGGGCTTGCCTCCCTGAGCCCTGCTCTGCTGAACTACGGACTTCCTGGACTGCCTATGGACTCTGCTTTCCATGCCACTAGCCCTTGGGAGCGCTTTCCTGCTGTCCTAGCGCCTCGGGCGCTTCATCTATGCTTCTAGCGCTCGGGAGCGCTCTCCTGCTGGCCTATCGCCTTGGGGCGCTTCATTTATGGTTCTAGCATCTGGGAGCGCTATCTTTCCCCAGCCGGTGCCACCCGGCAATTGGCCATTCGGGTGAGGGGGCCCGAGCCCCCAGCGAGTGCCTACCTCGCTTGCCCCCGCCCTCACTACATGATCGAGGGAGCCCACTCCTCGTTAATCCCCCCAGTGCTCACCGCCGCCGCCCGGGACCCCTCGTGAGGCCCGTCTCAGGGCCGCGCTCTGATTGGCTGTCGGCCCGGCTGGGCTGATGACATTTTCCCGGGCCGCGCTCTGATTGGCCGGCGGCCCGGGGAACTGTGGAGACGACCGGAGAGAGCCGAGAAGGCAGGGGTCAGCGGGAGCCGACTCCGCGCCCCTGCGTCCACCCAGCAGAAGTGCCGCTTCCCCCCCCCGGGGCCCCCAGGAGCGAGAGGGAGCCCCGGAGAGCGAGGAGAGACTGGCGCGTCTGCCCGCCGACCGGTGAGTGCTGCAGGAGGGGAGGCGGGGCGTCGGAGCACATTGTCGGTGCTCGCCCCTCCCCTCCAGCGCGAGCACACATGTGCCTAGAGGCCCTGGGGCCCCCATTGATGCCCACAACTTCATCCCTGAGCCCCGCGAGGCTCCGTCACGGCCCCTGGGGCCCCCATTGATGCCGGGTCCCCCGAGGGGGATCCCGCCTGGCCATCCCTTGTCCCCTGAGCCCCGAGAGGCTCCATCTATATTCCCTGAGCCCCGAGGAGGCTCCACCCCGGGCCCATTTGTCCCCGAGCCCGAGAGGCTCCACCATTTGGCGCATTCCTCCTGAGCCCGGGAGGCTCCACCCCGGGTCCCAGTAACCTGAGCCCCGAGGGGCTCCCCCATTGTCCCTTGCCCTCTCGAGCCTGCGAGGCTCCTACGTGATGTCCCCATCATCCACGGTTGCCCAGCACTTCGTGGGCAGCCGCCACGTTTAGGTTGAGTGTAGGCTACCAGCAGCCTGCCCTGGACATCAAGACTGTGGGGTGCCCTTGCCCCAGAAAGGCCAGCTGGCCTGGGGAATGCTCTTGACCAATATCAATGTGATGCGGAGAATTATCATGTGTGGTCCTGCTGATGGGGGCCTCTGTTGTGTTATGTACCTTGTCCCTTCTCCCCTGAATACCCGATGTCCCATGTGTGTGTGATTCCTGGTCAGAGTGGGTTCTACTGCTAGTGCTAGGAAGTTCCCAGTTGATATGTCTACCCCCGGCAGGGGCCCCTTGGCCCTGCCCTGTACCCTTTTTCCCTTGTAACTCCTGCCGTGCCCTTGGCACATTGTAAAGTGTATGTTCCTATGTGTCCTTCCTAATACAAAGATTCTTTGCATATATATATTTGGTGTGGAGTTCCTTTTGTGGGAGGCCCGGGACGTTGTTGTTGGGGGGTGCATGCGCAAATGCTTCACACATGTTCTCCCAGATAGGCCTGACTGCTCGTGCCGCGTTACCTAGATGGGTGAGCAGGGGGTTGTTTTTATATAGGGGTGGCGGTCTCTGACTGGCTGTGGCGCAAGCCCTGGCCGGCCGGGGGTCCCATTTCCTACAGACAGGTACTGTCAGGAAATCTTGCATATCTTTTTCTAAGTAGACCAGGGCAATCTCTGAGAGATAAGCCTCCTGTGTGGAAGGGTCACGACCCAGTCGAGGGGCATATAAAATGGAGTAGTACGACCGAAATTCATCCTGGATGTCAATGGGGGATGTGAGTAGAGCTCCGTTTGAGGTGCGGATCTCAGTGATGTACGCTTTGCTGCAGCTTGGCCTGAGTGTTTGAGCCAGCGTACAACCTGGGCGGTCACCTCCTCCGTAACGTTGGGCAGTTTGATATTTGCCCAAGTATAGTATCTCGCGGTCTGCTGTATATCTGTATTTCGAGAGGAGAGCCAGTCTCCTCACCTGCAAGGTAGATGTGGGGGCACGTCGAGAACCGTTGTCCAGAGCTGTGAGTTCACCCTCCAGTCTTGTCAGCGTTCTGCGAGGGCTTTAAGCACCCCAGCATGTTTAGAAATGCATACATCGCGTATGAAAGCCTTAAACCCTTCCCATAGCACAGACAATGTGTCCACTGAGCCGGTGTTAATAGTGAAATAGTCCTCTATGGCCTCCCTGACCTCATGATAGAAAAGGTCATCACTGAGAGTGCAACTAGGGAAGCGCAATTGTTTTCAAACCACTCTGGTCGAGGGACACGGAGACAAGGGTGGACTGAGGAGTGGTCAGAGTATGTTCTTGGAAACGTATTTAGCGCCTGATACCACAAGGACACTCTGGGTGAGAGGAATCAGGGATCAATTCTGGTTTATGTGTCGTGTTGCCCTGAATAATGCGTGTAGTTGCGCCTGCGCCATATGTCTATTAGCAAAAACTGGTCGCACAAGTCAAGGAGCGCACGCCGTGCTCGAGGTTTTGTATCTGGTGATAAGGATGTGTTATCCAAGTCAGTGTTTAAAAGGAGATTAAAATCCCCACCTACCCGAATCAGGCTGGGTTCTAATTTGGAGAGCTGCGCGTGCGGTATATGGAAGAATTCCAGTGAATTAGTATTAGGGGTGTAGACACACATCAATGCAACCTTGTGACCCATCAAGGACCCCGTGACAATAGTGTTCTACTCTCTTTATCATTGACATCTTCAATGTCGGAGATCTGCGCCTCCACCGCGTAACAACGCTTATCATGTGCCTGGATTTTGGCCCACATCGATTCAAGAGTTTTGTTGAGTGAGTCAAAGCGGCCATCCAATGACTGATAGCTAGCTCTCATCTCCTGGAGTCACGCAGCAGTAGACACGGCGGCGGCATCATCACGATCAGGGCATGGGACACTTCACGCCATATCGGGACCCTCCTGTGATCTTCTTAGCAAGTTTCTCGAACGAGAGCGTACTTTTATTCGGGTCTTTGCGACCCCTGCCGTTGGAAAATGTACTGGATTTGGACAGCTAGCAACGAATGCCACAAGATTATATCGGGGAGATCCACTGAGGTCAGGGTGAAGAGTACACAATCGGGCCGCTGCAGACACACGAGTCTCCCAGGTCACCACAGCAGTTGGTAGAGCGCCTGTACCATCTCAGTCTCCTCAACCATTTAACCGGGCCCCAGGCGTCGCTTTGGGATATGACAGACCACTTGATGTAGCACTGAGGCCGGGGGGTGAAAGCTGCTACACTGGCCCGGGATGCAGCTGGCGTGCCATAGGAGAAATGCCAGGAGTGTAGAGTCTCGTGGTATGGCAAAACAGGGGCCCAGCAATGTCAGGGAGCCCATAGGCCACAGATGGAAAAACTCCCCAGAGTCAAGGTGAGCATGGGCAGCTGCGAGTAGCTGTGCAGCGCTGCAGGTGAAGGTAGCTGGGGCCAATCACCAGGCTGTGGGCAGTCATGTCAGCAAGGTAGCAGAGGCCCTGTAAGGCAAGGCTGGATGGCTAAGGGGACCGCGCAGGAGAAGCACCGGGCGCAACAGGCAGCCACTAACTCCCTCCCCTAAGACATCGCTCACATTGCCACCACTCGGGCCGTCCCTCCAACCCCAATCCAGGTCGGGGGCTGCCGGGGCTTAGGCGGCAGTGCGGTCACAGACTAGCAGGGGAGCCAAGCAGGCCCAGTCCAAGGCGAGACGATCGCGCCCGGAATATGAGCGGGGGGAGTAGAGGCAAACCAGACCGGCACCCGGGTCACTCACCGGCAGTGAAGGTCCCGGATTTGGGAGAGAGGCTGTTCCATTGCCTATGGATCTCCGTACCATCACATCTGCATCTCAGGCCGCCATTTTTCCTCCGATCACTCCGCAGGCGCAGGTCTCTACAGTGTCGTCAAGGAGGCTTCTCCTGGTCTCATTTTTAACGCAGTCTGGGCATCATCACATCAGGGGCAAAAGAACGCCTGCTTCGCCGTCGGAGCCATGCAGGATGTGTGGGTTAGCTCTTGTGTCGTCGGTCGGCTGGCGGAGCTTCAACACGGCGCGGCCATTACGGTCTGCGGCTTGGCCATGCCCAATCGAAATGCTCCATATTTAGAAAGATATGGAGCATTTCTGCTCCCTCCTTGAAGTGGCGCACTATGAGCTACCTAGTGCCAGTGCAGGCACAGGTACACCATAGTGAAGGATTGTTTTTGTGCAGCAAAGGACACCATCTTGCACAAACAATCCTTAGAGAGATACGACCTGACTTAGATCTTGGTGGATGGTTCCTCCTTCACAACAGGGACAGATATCCCGTCCGCCGAAATATAAATCGCATAGGATAGAATTGGATTTCTATTTTAGCAGATGGGATATCCATAACTGTAGTGATGGAGTAACCTGTCCGTCAAGATCCAAACCAGGCCCATAGTTCTCTCTCTCCATTCACTGTTTCGCTAAGACTTTTTCCTAGTGCTTACCTCCACAGCCTCCTTTTACAATGTTTATGTTTTGGCTACCTACCTAACAAACAATTTTTTTTAAACGTAACTACAGCCAGGCCCCATTATTACGTTCATAGTCATTACAATCCCAGAAGCCGTCCACCCTTGGAACACCCAGGTCATAAGTAGGAACTCACCACATCTGCAGGGATCTATGACAGAATTTCGACAGACAGAATTTCGACCTACACAAATATCGGCGTTATTATATCGATAGCAAAAATATCGACGCCCTATGTACAACATGGTAAGTACCAAAATATCAAAAAAATAATATCGATGTTAAAAATATCGTTGTTAGGGCGGATTACCGGGGCCTGCTCCTTGACCCCCCCGTAGACCTTGATGATGCATTACAGCTGGATGTGGATCCCGCACTCTAGGCTGCTGGCCGGCTCCACCCTTGTAGGTCTTCTCCTGTTGCTGAACTGTGATCACGTGCACTGGGTTAGGGTGGGATAAGGGGTGGGTAGCTGCGGGTGGGGTTAGTTGGCGTTCTAGGGGTTGGGTGGGTGGGGTAGTTTGATATTTTTCGATCTATAATGCTGGGCTCAATGCTGTATTAATGCTATGTCTCCCTCTATCTGTTGTTGACAGTCTCCTCCTGACTGTGGAGGGCTGTACTGAAATTTGCTTGAACTCATAATAAAATTGGTTTTGGAAAAATATCGTTGTTAAATATATCGATTTTTTTAATTTAAAATAACATAAAAAATACTGTAAATAATACTTATTAATTACTTAAACATATTTAAATATATGTAATAATGGTAAAAAAATGAATAATACATATTTAATTTAAAAAATAATAATTAAAAATCATATATAATATATACTTACTTAACAATAATTACTATTCCCACTCCAGTGGGTGCAACAGTAGGGAAAACTGACCCTGAACCCTAAAAATACCCCTTTACCCAAAAACCTAAAACTGACCCTGAACCCTAAAAATACCCCTTTACCCAAAAACTGAAAACTGACCCTGAACCCAAAAAATACCCCTTTACCCAAAAACTGAAAACTGACCCTGAACCCTAAAAATACCCCTTTACCCAAAAACTAAAAACTGACCCTGAACCCTAAAAATACCCCTTTACCCAAAAACTGAAAACTGACCCTGAACCCAAAAATACCCCTTTACCCAAAAACTGAAAACTGACCCTGAACCCTAAAAATACCCCTTTACCCAAAAACTGAAAACTGACCCTGAACCCTAAAAATACCCCTTTACCCAAAAACTGAAAACTGACCCTGAACCCTAAAAATACCCCTTTACCCAAAAACTAAAAACTGACCCTGAACCCTAAAAATACCCCTTTACCCAAAAACTGAAAACTGACCCTGAACCCCAAAAATACCCCTTTACCCAAAAACTGAAAACTGACCCTGAACCCTAAAAATACCCCTTTACCCAAAAACTGAAAACTGACCCTTAACCCTAAAATACCCCTTTACCCAAAAACTGAAAACTGACCCTGAACCCTAAAAATACCCCTCTACCCAAAAACCCAAAACTGACCCTGAACACTAAAAATACTCCTTTACCCAAAATTAATTAATATTACAATTAAATTACTTCCCACCCTATTCCCCTATAAACCCACAACCCGCTCCAGTAGTAAAACATATAATTTAGTTAAAAATAACCATAAATTATCAATTAATTATTCTATTAATCAATTAAAATAATTCATTGCAATTAATATTTAATTGCAAAATAAATTAATCATTAAAAAATAATTATTTATTTACAAATAAATTACTTCCCACCCTATTCCCCTAAAAACCCAAAACCCGCTCTGGTAGTAAAACATATTATTTACTTTTATATATTTTTTATTTATAAAAACATATTAAACACATATTATAACAATTAATTTAAATACTTAACTAAAATTTCTAACACATCGAAATTACTTACATCGATATATATGCTATCGATATAAGTAATTTCGATATTACTTACCTTAGGGTCGATATTCTGGCCATCGATATTCTGGACATCGATATTCTGTCCCATCGATATTAGCAACTCGATATAAGTGTAAGTCGAAATTAAAAAATCGATATTTTGACTGTTTACCCATCTGCAGAACCGGTTTACGAGGATAAATCAATGACAATTTATTGGGTATTAGGTACGGTTTATGCAATTAATGGAATTCTATTAGTTTGAAACTAGCATTATGGGATATCATCTTAACCTGCTCACCTGTGGTCTTCCACTCAGGCCCTGTCAGTTCCTCCAACGGTTTTGTGCCTTTCCCGTGTCATCCCGCCCCATCCTGCACTAATGCAGCATACAATACAATAATCAGTTTCCTGCACCCCTCCAAATATAGTAATCTTAGCATGAACCTATGCTCAGTGGGGGCTTCAGGGAATGTGTTTTAATGAAGCATGCTATATGCCCCCTCCCCCCAGCATACTGTAGGAATTGTCCCACTCCCAACTCAATATGCTCCGACGCTTCTTAAAATGTAATTAGAACAAATTCCCGGGTGTTGTACAGCCCCTTTCTGCCAGTTTCGAAAGAACATGTCCTTTGCCTTTTTCCTAAAAGGCTTGACAGCCCAATTAGGAATTTCTGTAGCACAATGGGACCTCCTTAGAAGACAAACCACAAATGTGTGCCACAATTCTGCCGCCCAGCGAACCAGGTAAGGTTTACTCTTTGGGGTGCCACGATCCATCATGAAGATCTATAGCATTGTGAGTTGCAAGCAGGTACCAGCCATAAGCACCCAATTAGGGGCTTGCTCAAATCAATCCACTACATGCTGAAGTTGTGCTGCAGCGTTATGCAAAAACATATCTGGAAGGGCTAGTCCATAGAGATCCAACCCATAAGCAAGAGAAGTAATGTTTTCCAAGATTCTACCAAGCAACTTAATCTGTCTACCACTCTGCCCACATTAAGTGAGTATTTGGCCCACAGGGAATGTGAAATTCCTACCACTAGGTATCTAAAGCTATTTCTTTCTCACTCCAATTCCATACATGCAGGGAGGTCCTCTTCATCTTACCCCAACTTGCCCAAGGGGAACAGCTGAGATTTGCAGCAATAAGCGTGCAATCCAGACACTGCTCCAAACTTCTCGATCTCATCCAGCAGGTGCAGAAATGGGTAAACAATTAAACAACAGGGGGTGGTGATGGACAGAGTTTCTGAATTAAGCAGAATACTCTCACCCAGTCAAGAGATCAGGGCTTAATCCAACACCGTTTTTTATCTCACTGCACCATCCCAGCTACAGAACCTGGCTATATGCAAATTAGTCTGTCCCTGGACAAGTGCATCATGGGAACAGGGCAAACCAAACTACCAAGCCAATTCTTTCACTGGGAAGGAAACAAGCTTCCGGGGACCGGTTTCTGGCATTTCAGCCGTCTTCGGCCCAGCTTGCTTGAATCCTGATGGTGCAATGAGCAAGGGACTCACGTCTGAGTATACCCTTCCACGCTTATGGTGGACAAAATAATTAAACAACAGGGGGTGGTGATGGACAGAGTTTCTGAATTAAGCAGAATACTCTCAACCAGTCAAGAGATCAGGGCTTAATCCAACACCGTTTTTTAGCTCACTGCACCATCCCAGCTACAGAACCTGGCTATATGCAAATTAGTCTGTCCCTGGCCCAGTGCATCATGGGAACAGGGCAAACCAAACTACCAAGCCAATTCTTTCACTGGGAAGGAAACAAGCTTCCGGGGACCGGTTTCTGGCATTTCAGCCGTCTTCGGCCCGGCTTGCTTGAATCCTGATGGTGCAATGAGCAAGGGACTCACGTCTGAGTATACCCTTCCACGCTTATGGTGGACAAAATAATTAAACAACAGGGGGTGGTGATGGACAGAGTTTCTGAATTAAGCAGAATACTCTCACCCAGTCAAGAGATCAGGGCTTAATCCAACACCGTTTTTTAGCTCACTGCACCATCCCAGCTACAGAACCTGGCTATATGCAAATTAGTCTGTCCCTGACCCAGTGCATCATGGGAACAGGGCAAACCAAACTACCAAGCCAATTCTTTCACTGGGAAGGAAACAAGCTTCCTGGGACCGGTTTCTGGCATTTCAGCCGTCTTCGGCCCGGCTTGCTTGAATCCTGATGGTGCAATGAGCAAGGGACTCACGTCCACCATAAGCGTGGAAGGGTATACTCAGACCCGGTAGCTTGTTTCCTTCCCAGTGAAAGAATTGGCTTGGTAGTTTGGTTTGCCCTGTTCCCATGATGCACTGGGCCAGGGACAGACTAATTTGCATATAGCCAGGTTCTGTAGCTGGGATGGTGCAGTGAGCTAAAAAACGGTGTTGGATTAAGCCCTGATCTCTTGACTGGGTGAGAGTATTCTGCTTAATTCAGAAACTCTGTCCATCACCACCCCCTGTTGTTTAATTAATTTGTCCACCATAAGCGTGGAAGGGTATACTCAGACGTGAGTCCCTTGCTCATTGCACCATCAGGATTCAAGCAAGCCGGGCCGAAGACGGCTGAAATGCCAGAAACCGGTCCCCGGTAGCTTGTTTCCTTCCCAGTGAAAGAATTGGCTTGGTAGTTTGGTTTGCCCTGTTCCCATGATGCACTGGGCCAGGGACAGACTAATTTGCATATAGCCAGGTTCTGTAGCTGGGATGGTGCAGTGAGCTAAAAAACGGTGTTGGATTAAGCCCTGATCTCTTGACTGGGTGAGAGTATTCTGCTTAATTCAGAAACTCTGTCCATCACCACCCCCTGTTGTTTAATTAATTTGTCCACCATAAGCGTGGAAGGGTATACTCAGACGTGAGTCCCTTGCTCATTGCACCATCAGGATTCAAGCAAGCCGGGCCGAAGACGGCTGAAATGCCAGAAACCGGTCCCCGGTAGCTTGTTTCCTTCCCAGTGAAAGAATTGGCTTGGTAGTTTGGTTTGCCCTGTTCCCATGATGCACTGGGCCAGGGACAGACTAATTTGCATATAGCCAGGTTCTGTAGCTGGGATGGTGCAGTGAGCTAAAAAACGGTGTTGGATTAAGCCCTGATCTCTTGACTGGGTGAGAGTATTCTGCTTAATTCAGAAACTCTGTCCATCACCACCCCCTGTTGTTTAATTATTTTGTCCACCATAAGCGTGGAAGGGTATACTCAGACGTGAGTCCCTTGCTCATTGCACCATCAGGATTCAAGCAAGCCGGGCCGAAGACGGCTGAAATGCCAGAAACCGGTCCCCGGTAGCTTGTTTCCTTCCCAGTGAAAGAATTGGCTTGGTAGTTTGGTTTGCCCTGTTCCCATGATGCACTGGGCCAGGGACAGACTCATTTGCATATAGCCAGGTTCTGTAGCTGGGATGGTGCAGTGAGCTAAAAAACGGTGTTGGATTAAGCCCTGATCTCTTGACTGGGTGAGAGTATTCTGCTTAATTCAGAAACTCTGTCCATCACCACCCCCTGTTGTTTAATTATTTTGTCCACCATAAGCGTGGAAGGGTATACTCAGACGTGAGTCCCTTGCTCATTGCACCATCAGGATTCAAGCAAGCCGGGCCGAAGACGGCTGAAATGCCAGAAACCGGTCCCCGGTAGCTTGTTTCCTTCCCAGTGAAAGAATTGGCTTGGTAGTTTGGTTTGCCCTGTTCCCATGATGCACCGGGCCAGGGACAGACTAATTTGCATATAGCCAGGTTCTGTAGCTGGGATGGTGCAGTGAGCTAAAAAACGGTGTTGGATTAAGCCCTGATCTCTTGACTGGGTGAGAGTATTCTGCTTAATTCAGAAACTCTGTCCATCACCACCCCCTGTTGTTTAATGAAATGGGTAAACAGACATAATATCGATTCCAAAATATCGACTGGACATAATATCGAGGAAAAAATATAGACTACAAAAATATCGAGTTATATTGATATTAATAGCCAAAATATCGAATCAAAAATATAGACTAGACATAATAGATAGAATATAGACAAAAAAAAAACGAAAATAAGGTACGTTTTTACTAATTAGTAATAATTGTGTAATATAAATCTGTAGCGGGTAGTGGGTTTATAGGGGAATAGGGTGGGAAGTAAATTGAATATAATTAATTAATTATGTAAATTAATAATAATTGTAAAATAATTAATAATTGGTAATTAAATAAAATATAATTGGTAATTAATAATAATTGATTAATTGATAAATAATTAATTTATAGTAAATTCGTTTCTGTAGCGGGTTGTGGGATTATAGGGGAATAGGGTGGGAAGTAATTTAATTAAAAATAATTAATTATGTAAATTAATTATAATGTTTTAATAATTATTAATTGGTAATTAATTAAAATATAAATGGTAATTAATTATAAATATTTAATTGATAAATAATTAATATTTAGTAAATTATTTTCAGTAGTGGGTTGTGAGTTTATAGGGGGATAGGGTGGGAAGTAATTTAATAATAATTAATTAATTATGTAAATTATTTAAACATTTTAATTAATTAATAATTGTCCATTAAATAAAAATTATTTGGTAAATAAAAGTAATTGGTATAGGAAAATAAATTTACTTGGTACTAATATTTCTATAAATTATATTTATTTATGAAGTTTTTCCTTTTTATACTGTTGCACTCACTGGAGTGGGAATAGTAATTTTAACCCCTACGCTATCTAGCTCTTAGCCTACGGTTGCACCCACTGGAGTGGGGATAGTAATTTTAACCCCTATGCTATCCAGCACTTTCCCTACTGTTGCACCCACTGGAGTAGGAATAGTTATTTTTACCCCTACCCTATCCAGCGCTTTCCCTACTGTTGCACCCACTGGAGTGGGAATAGTTATTTTTACACCTACGCTATCAAATGCTTTCCCTACTGTAGCACCCACTGCAGTGGGAATAGTAATTTTAACCCCTACGCTATCCAACGCTTTCCCTACTGTTGCACTCTTTGGAGTGGGAATATACATTTTTACCCCTACGCTATCCAACGCTTTCCCTACTGTAGCACCCACTGGAGTGGGAATAGTCATTTTAACCCCTACGCTATCCAACGCTTTCCCTACTGTTGCACCCACTGGAGTGGGAATAGTAATCTTTACCCCTACGCTATCCAGTGCTTTCCCTACTGTTGCACCCACTGGAGTGGGAATAGTAATTGTAACCCCTACGCTATCCAGCGCTTTCCCTACTGTTGCACCCACTGGAGTGGGAATAGTAATTTTAACCCCTACGCTATCTAGCGCTTACCCTACTGTTGCACCCACTGGAGTGGGGATAGTAATTATAACCCCTACGCTATCCAGCGCTTTCCCTACTGTTGCACCCACTGGAGTGGGAATAGTTCTTTTTACCCCAAACGCTATCCAGCGCTTTCCCTACTGTTGCACCCACTGGAGTGGGAATAGTTATTTTTACCCCTACGCTATCCAGCGCTTTCCCTACTGTTGCACCCACTGGAGTGGGAATAGTAATTTTAACCCCTACGCTATCCAGCCCTTTCCCTACTGTTGCACCCACTGGAGTGGGAATAGTAATTTTAACCTCTACGCTATCCAACGCTTTTCCTACTGTTGCACCCACTGGAGTGGGAATAGTAATTTTTACCCCTATGCTATCCAGCGCTTTCCCTACTGTTGCACCCACTGGAGTGGGAATAGTAAATTTTACCCCTACGCTATCCAACGCTTTCCCTACTGTTGCACCCACTGGAGTGAGAATAGTAATTTTTACCCCTACGCTATCCAACGCTTTCCCTACTGTTGCACCCACTGGAGTGGGAATAGTAAATTTTACCCCAACGCTATCCAACGCTTTTGCTACTGTTGAACTCACTAGAGTTGTTACAATAAATTTTAACCATTTTGCTATGCTACGGTAAAAATATTATATATGTTTATTCAATAATATGTTTTTATATATATATACATGTATTCTTTTTGTTATTTTTTTATTTACAATAATTATTTATTAATATAACATTTATTTAATCATTTTAAGTAAGTTTATATTAAATATATTTATTATGACATTAGTTTTAACTTAATTTAAACACATTTAAAAAAAACGATATTTTGACAGTCTATATTTTTGTAACTTGATATTTTAGAGTCGATATTTTAGTACTTACCTGTTAGAAGATAGCCAGTCGATATTTTGTCCATCGATATTTTATCCACGATATTATTGTATCTCGATATTTTTTAGGTTGATATAATTTCAGTGATCCGCAGAAATGATCTCATTGAGCCACTTAAGTATGCCATCCTAATACAGGGAGAGGATAAGTGTCATGTCACCAACCCGAACACCCAATGTGGGGGCTCACTTTTGTAATCTGAATGCTAAATGTTCCATCGCCTTTGTAAACAACTGTGACAACGGCCCCCCTTGTCGAGTCCCTCTTTCCAAAGTCCACAAACCAGATATTGTTCCACCTCTACCTACTTTAGCCTTCATTTGCATACATATAACAGTTTAATCCAACTTATATAAGTAGGGCCATAGCCCATACACCCTAATACAGCCCACAGAAATTGCAAGTTCACTGTGTCAAAAGCATGTTCCAGGTGCAGGGATGCTAATGCATACTCTTCATCAGACATCTGCAGCACCTGGTTAACATGTGTAAGTCTCTTACTAATAAATCCAGTGCTCCTATTCTGAATGATTCCGGTTTATCATCCTCAATCAAGGAGCCGATAACTCTAAATAGTCTATTTTATCCACAATTTGACTTTGGTGTTAAGCACCAACAGAGGCCTATAGGGTGGTAGCAACCTCAAGGTCCTTTCCCTCTTGGATATCAGCACTATCAGTGCCTCCCTTTCTGTGAGTGAGGAAGTTACCCTCATTTGCGAGCATCCAAAAACACCTCTTGCAGCTTTTCTAATAGGAGCAAGGGCATCATTCTGTGGGGATATCATCATCCCCTGGTACTTCACCTTTTTTCATACCCCTTTCGTTCTTTCAATCCAATAGGGGCTTCCAAGAGTAGGTGGTGCTCAACTGTCAGGCATTGCAGGTTCGCTTCTTGAAGTACCTCATGATATCATCTGGGGGACAGTCAGCATCAGGACTGCTACGCTCCTCATGAATACGATCCTTTGCAGCTATAGCCACACCCCTTGTACATCTGAACATTAGTATGTGCTTGTGGTCTCAAGAGCCAGGCTAAAGTTTGCCCTAACATATCCTCTTCCCAGAATAGCATCTGTCTATATTTGTGTAGGTGTGTACTTTTCCAACCTTCTCCAAGTGTCTTTTATCTGTCTCATCATAGTAAGCCACTGCCAGGAAGCTCTAGGATCTGTTGTCATCAGGTAATTCAGTTGTGCCTAAGTCCTTTCCAAGTCCAACAGAGAGTATTCGAATTGTTACTTAACTCCAAATATCTGGGCCATATACTCCCCTCTAGGAGCAACTTTGTAGGCTTACCAATCCGTGGCTCTACTCTTGGGTGGATTTGTATTTATGTGCAAAAATCAGAATGGTATACTCGTTCAGATATCCTGCAAAGGTCCCATGCGTCAATACATTGGTGTGCATTTACCATAAAGGTATGAATGATGTAGCACACCTAGGCAACAGTTAAAGGATTAAAGGTGTGTGATTGGATAAAAACCTATTTAAAAAGGACAGTTTATCAAACATTGGAAGATGTTCTCTACATCCCAGCATATAGTCCCATCTACTATGCCCCCATTCAAAAACAAATAATAGGAATAAACCTTATTCCATGGTTAGTAAAGTCACCAACTGTCCACCAGGTTAAAATCGGTGATGGTTTCATTTAGAGTTTTCTCCATACCAGGTTTCATACCAGACGTGGGAGGGAGCTTGTACACTCTTCAATCCAGGACACAATTAAAGTCACCTGCCTATTTTATTGCTTAAATCATGTAAGGAACTGTTATTCCACTGCAGTAGAGTGGCTTTCAAACATTAGGATTTTTTGCAGCCCAGACCCCCATAAGGATTCAATCTCTGTCTCTCTAATTAAGGATTTAGATGGTGAGGGCCCTCATTGGCAGCCTGCCCATCAGTGCTCTAGGTGCTCTCTCCACCACAAACAGCTCTGACAGCCTTTGTGACTCATCTCCCTCTTAATCTTCTCCTCTAGGAAATTTTCATTGGCCTCTCTCTCTGCCCATTTCAGGAATCTGAGAAAGCAGAGCTCATTGCGGCGGGAATGGTTTTCTGAATCCTCCGCCCTGCTTTAGTTAGTAGTTAGTAGTAGTTAGTCAAGTTCGACAGTTTTGCTATCTGATAGTTAAGGGCTATAATTTAGTTTGCATCTTCATTACACTACCCTCACCTATGTGGTCTGAAATTTTGCACAAACTCAATTTTGATGAAAGCCATTCTGGATGCGTCATCCGGGAACGCAACCACACGAGCCATGAAACGTAGATGGCATTGTTAGAGAAAGACACAGTATTTGCTACTGTCATCATGAAAGCGTTCAGGAGATGCTAATGGTATGGAATGAGGGGTGATGACCTGTATTTAGGTGGTCGCATTCTGAGTTGGAGAAGAGGCTCCGTATAATTGTTGTGCAGAACCACCCGGGTTGAATAAATGTGTTTTTAGAACCTCCTTTTGCTTGGGTTTAACAGAAGGATGATGACCCCAAGCTCCAGTGTGACTAGCTGATAGCTGATTCTGTAATGCTGTCACGTCTTGAAACTCAGCTTTTCGCCCTGAATACACACCAACATGGCTGCTATGTCCTGCAGGGTTATGTCGGGGTTGCTCCTATCACCCAGGCAAAATGGTTGCCTTGGGATTTGTATTCTGTCAGAGTTCTACGAGCTGTACCTTATGCTTGCAGAGTGATCCTGCAGAGACGATATGAACAACCTCCACATCCCTTACCCCCCTCCATTATCTGTGTAGTAATGAAGACCAGGTTGAAGGTTGGGGCTAGGAGTGAAAATCCAAGATAGTGTGGGAATGTGTTCTTCTGTATTCTGACCTAGGCACGAACTATCAATTGATGTAAAGTGGAAGGAACCCAATGGCTAACAATGTGGGAAGAAGACAGGAAAATCATCTAGGGTACCTTGGGATGTGAAGTCATGTCAATCTTCAAGTTCTCCTCGAAGGGGTATTCAGTTAAGAATTCACTGAGTAGGGATATCAGGGTAAGCGCTCCTATGCGAAGTACTATAATCTTGCGCACCTAGCGCAAAAATCATTTATAAACGAGAATGCTCCATGCAGGAAGATAACTAGGTCCAAATGAAAGCACAGAACTCCCATATAGCAAAGCAAACAAGCGCTCCAGTGCATGCAGAAACGAGTTGAAAAGAACTACCCAATCCAAATCAATGAATAAGCAAACACTCCAGTGCATGTGTATTGTCAGCCACTTAATAGTGTTCATACTGTTCATAGCCACAATATTGTTGCCAATAATTACTAGAATTTGCTTAAATCAGCAAGGAAGTGCTCCAGCTCATGTGGAAACTCCACATGAGGTTTCGCCACGTTCCAGTGTTTTTTTGCCAGTACTCACGGGAGCTAGCTGGACTGTCCGGACGAGACGTAGTGTGGAACCGCTCCACACAACAAACAGAAGAATCACAGTGGAATGCTCTGTGTCGAGTGTAGGATTTTGTCCAGATTCACAAACCGGTGCTGAATACGAAGCGGTGCCGGGTTGACTGACAGGCATAAATGCAGCATTACCCAGAAGTTCACCTTGCGCTGAGGTTTTGGCAAGTGGTTCCTGCAGGGAAAGACTAGAACGCCAACTTCTAGTCGAAGTACATGACCCAAGTGGACATACACAGTCGCCACATTCACTTTCAGTGCTTCTGGACTCTCCTGCCCCTCAGGTAAGACTCAGTATCTAGACCCATAACAAGTACTGAGTCCTAGAATTGCTACCGACACATGGTTGTTAGTGTGGTGGCAGCCAAGTCAGGTCTGCGAATCCTTAAGCCATATACAATTGCTTTTTAGCATGATTTGCTCAGAAACTACTGAACAGATTTATACCAAATCAAAAAAGCATGCTTTATGGACCAACATCTAGCTTTCTGCCAAATTTCATAGGTACAAATGAATGACGAAAATATAGTTTAGAACCCCCACTTTTTCTCGGACCCTGCTTGACAGATCACCCAAAAACTTTCCAAGAAGGAGCTGATGCCAATTTAATTTTTGGGGGGAAAGTTTGTGAAGATTAATTTAATGGTGCCAAAGCTATAAGGAAAACAGAAAAAAATCCTATGGAAACACAATACTAACTATAACTACCCAGTGGCAAAATATATCACAAAAAAAACCTTACCTAGCATCCACCAAAAAAGGATCAAACTGAAAAAAAACAATTTCAAAATGCACCCTAACTGATAACAATCAACTTAAACCAAACTATACAATACAACAATTTACCTAATTAACACACCCTTATATAAGGGGCAGATCAAAACATTTATTTTGCACCAAAAATGCTGCAACAGGGAGAACCCATAACTCTGCCATATTTCCAGAAGAAAATCCAGAATCACGACTTTACAAAATTAACTACAAATCATTTCAAGTACGTAAAATAAACTAAAAACTACAATATTACTTACACAAATTGGTTCGTGCTTAATTTCAAATAAATATTTAATACCTATGTTTTCATTTATATTTCCAAACTCTAGCTTCCACATCAACATTGTAAACGAAAAAGCCATACTTCTCAAAAGGAGGCATTAGAGTGGCACAACGAGGTGAAATACTTTTATTTCTCCTGTTTTTTTTTGCTCTTTCCATGAGTGCTGCATTGTGCAGCCCATAAAGGAGCAAAATGCCATTAATAGTTGTTTTTGTGTAGGAAGGTGTCCCTTACTGCACAAACACAATCATACCATGGTGCTAACAGCCTTTTTAGCACCGGCCCAGGGGAAAACATGGGGTGTGCCATATTCTTGTAAATACAGTGCATCCCTGCATTTTTTTAAACACACATTAATAAATATGATATATTACTCCAATTTAAACCATCTTTGGGAAGGTGTTCCACAAGAAAGGGGCCAGATTTACTATTCAGACTCAAAAGTAAACCCACTTTGGGGAAGATGGTGGGCACTAAAGGGGTTACATTTGCTATTCTCACTCCAAACTAAATCATCTTGGGGAAAGTGCTAGACAGTAAAGGGATCAGATTTGCTATTACCACTTCAAACTAAACAATGTTGGGGAAGGTTTTGCCCACTAAAGGTGTCACATTTGCTATCCTGGTTCCAAACTAAACCATCTTGGGGAGGTTGTTGGAAACTAAAGAGGTCAGATTTACTTTTCCCTAAACTAAAGGTGTCACATTTGCTATTCTCGTTCCAAACTAAACCATCTTAGGGAAGGTGTTGAAAACTAAAGGGGTCAGATTTACTTTTCCCGCTACAAACTTAACCATATTGGAAGAGGTGGTTGACACTAACGAGGTCAGATTTCCCATTCCTATTCTAAAGTAAACCATTTTGAAAAAGGTGTTGGACACTAAATGGGTCAGGTTTACTATTCCCACTCTAATAGAAATCAAATTGGAGGAGGTGTTTGACATTAAAGGGGTGAGATTTACTATATCCACTCCAAACTAAACCATCTTGGGGAAGGAGTTGGGCATTGTAGAGGTCAGATTTACTATTCCCACTCAAATGAAAACTATCTTAAACAAGATGTTGGACACTAAAGGAGTCAGATGTACTATTACCAATCAAAACTAAACCATCTTGGGGAAGGTGTTGGACACTAAAGTGGCCAGGTTTACTACTCCCAGTCCAGACTAAACCATCTTGGGGAAGTGCTTGCCGTTAAAGAGGTCGTGCATACTATTCCCTCTTCAAATAAACACAATACAAAATAAATAACACTACAAAATAATTGTACTATGTACTACATTCTATAATCAACTTATAGCAAAAATAAAGGTACAGCTTTATAAATATAAAAGAATTTCACACCAGTGAAACACAATCCCGAATACATTTGCAATTACTATAAGAAACAAAGAAATTTGGACAAAAAAGAAAACATTAAATTAAAAAATAAAGTAATAGTTAAAAAAACACAATATCTATACAAATATTGATTCCATTTTTGAAATAACATACATCCTATATTGTAACTACTGTTGCAAAATGTGACTATACCATACTCCCAATTAAATTGAATTTATAAATTAAAACATAAACAGAATATATTCTAATGTGAAAAACTACAAACGTATATAATAAAAAATGCTTGATATTCTACATTCAAAATATAATTACTTTTTTAGTTTGGAAATAAATAAAAATTGTAATTGTTGAATTAAAAAAGAACATTTTAAAAATGTGTAAAGGAATGCGAATTTGCCTAGCCTTGGTGCTTGTAAGTTCCAATTCTATTAAGGACTCGGAGGCGAGGATTATGCCATTCTTTCATCGCTTTATTCTCTACAGCAGCAAGAAAAAATATAACACAACTACTTTTCCCATGAACATTTGGGGGAAAGAATAAAGTCAAACATGAGTCCTATTACAGTGTCCATGTACAGGTGTCTCCCATCATGCTCCACTGTACTTGTCTCCTCCTCTTTCTTCGCGCGAAGCCAGAACATCCGTCCACTCACGCATCTTGTTTAGAATTATCTGCTCCTGCAAAAGAACATACCATCAGATCCATCCTATATCAATAGAACGTCAGCTGTAAAACAGGAAGAGCAGTACACCGCAGAGCCATAAGCGCACATTTGAAAAGGAACATAAACGCTTTACTTACAGTGCATACGGGGAGGGTACACTTCCATGAAGTCACTGGGGGGGGGATAATCCTCACCTCCGAGTCCTTAATAGAATTGGAACTTACCAGCACCAAGGCTAGGCAAATTCACATTCTATGTCAGGACCGGAGGCTTCGGATTATGCCAGTTCAAAGCTTATCGACCACCAACCTGGCCACATCAATAACTGGCTTGAAATAGAACCTCTTGAACGTGGAGTCCGAGGACCAATCAGCCGCTCTCATCAGATCCTCCAACCGAGCCCCAAGGGCAAAAGCTTTAGACGCCATGGCACCTCGCGTAGAGTGAGCCCCAAACTGTTTAGTATCAATCCCCGCCTCCTGCATGATCCAACGCACCCAACGGGCGATCGTCGGTGAAGTAACTGCCTTATACGGTTTACGCAGGGCAATAAGCAGCTGCCGTTCGCCCGGAGGGCGAGTATCCTCTGTCATATCTTTATAAGCACGGAGGCACTGCACCACGCACAGCTTAGGGGAGTCCTGAAAAGCCGGGTACGAAATGACCCTAGTATTGGTTTTGGTCCGCCTGCTGACGGTAAAGGAAACTCCTTCAGGAGTAAAAACCCTGGCCGTTATATCCAACGCTCAATCGTCCGAGACACGCCTGCAGGACACCAGGCACAACAACATGGCCAACTTAGCCGTCAACTCCTTACGCGTTAAAAACCTGTTCGGTTGCCAGGAAAGAAACAAATTCAGCACCGTGTTCACATCCCACAGGGCGGAATACCGAGGCTCCGGCGGCAAGGCAAGCCGTATACCCCGCAAGAGCCTACAGACCAAGGGGTGTTCACCAACCGGGGACCCTTGAACCAGGTCGTGCCCCGCCGACACCGCCGACCGGAACGTATTGATCGATCGATAGGCCAGGCCCTGATCAGACAGTTCCGCCAGGAAATTCAAGACACACACTACAGGTGCCCCCACAGGATCCAAACCCCGTCGCACACACCAACGACTCCACCGGAGCCAAGCCGATCTGTAGCGTTTGGTCGTGCTGTCGGCCCAAGCCTTGGAGAGCAAGTCCTCTGCCGTTCTCGAAAGGCCAGGCAACGTCCAGCGTCGCCGGAGAGCCTCCACGCCATCAGGCGCAACGAGCCCTCCAGGACTAACCTGTGGGGCGCTCCCTCCGGATTCAGCAGAATGTGGGGAGACTGGGGGAGTAGGATCGGAAAATCCCAAGAAAGTTCCAGAAGAACCGGAAACCAAACTTGCGACCTCCACCACGGAGTGATCATCACTACCTGCGCCGACTGAGGTCGCAACAACGCTGACACACGCATTATCATTGAGAACGGTGGAAACGCATACCCCTGTATTCCCGACCAAAATTGGAGGAACGCATCCGTCGCCTCCGCCAGAGGGTCAGGGCGCCAGATGATATACCGCGGAAGCTGGTGGTCCAAGCGGGACGCAAACAGGTCCACCGAAAACGGGCCCCAAAGGTCCGAGAGCTCCGCAAACAGGGAAGGGTCCAGCTTCCAGACGCTGGCGACCAGAATATTCCTCGAGTGCCAATCGGCCACCTCGTTCAGACGACCCGGCAAATACTCTGCCGTACCGACACCTGGTGGTCTAGACAAAAGTGCCAGAAATCCCTGGCCAGGTCCGCTAACATCTTGGACCTGGTGCCGCCCAGGTGGTTGATATAACGGACTGCCGACACGTTGTCCATCCTCAGAAGGACGCAGGATTGCACTCTGTCCTTGGTCCAACATTGCACCGCGAAGGAGCCCGCTAGCAACTCCAAGCAGTTGATATGCAAGGACTGTTCGAGAGCAGACCAGGCGCCGCCTGTGGAGAAGTCCCCGCACCGCGCCCCCCAGCCGGAACAGCTGGCGTCCGACTCTATCACGATATCTGGGGCGGAACCGAAAATTGCACGGCCATTCCAGGCCTCCATGTGTGTAAGCCACCACTGCATTTCGTCCCTCACGTCCTCCGACAAAGGAATCATTTGAGAGTACGTCAGGCCCCTCCGCAGGTGGCGCGCCTTTAAACGCTGCATGGCGCGGTAGTGAAGGGGCCCCGGAAAGATAGCCTGGATCGAAGAGGACAACAGGCCCACTAGCCTCGCCAGGTGTCGCAAGGAAATCATCCGCTTCGCTAGGGTTTGTCGCAACTCGTGCCTGATCCGCGCCATCTTCCTGGCTGGCAGGCTCAAGGTGGCCGCCACCGAGTCTATGGTGAAACCGAGGAATGTAGCGCATTGCATGGGAACCAAGAGAGACTTCTTCTCATTGATCACGAACCCCAGGCCTTGCAAAAGGCTGACCGCGGACTGCAACTGTGACCGCAGTCTCTCGGGGCACTGATTCATGAGCAGCATGTCTAGGTAGACAATCATCCTGACCCCCTGAGCTCGCAAGGCCTCCACCACCGGCCGCAACACCTTTGTGAAGCACCACGGTGCCGAGGAGAGCCCGAAAGGAAGAGTAGTAAACTTGTAAACCTGGCCGTCCCACCTGAATTGGAGGAAACGCCGATGAGGCGGAAAAATGGGGATCGTCAGATAAGCGTCTTTCAAGTCCAGCCTGACCATCCAGTCGGACTGTCGCAAGACGTCGCGCAGCAGATGTATCCCTTCCATTTTGAAGTGCCGATACACCAACGACTCGTTGAACTCCTTCAGATTGATCACGGGGCGACTGCCCCCATCTACCTTGTCTACCAAGAAAAGATTGCTTATAAACCCTGAGGGGTGTTCGCAAGCGCAACAAATCGCCCCTTTTTGGAGGAGGGCAGCGACCTCTTCGCTCACCAAAGCCGCATCGCGCTGGGAAAAGGTAATGGGGCGAGGACGCTGTAGCTGACACGGACGGCCATGGAACTCCATTTGGAAGCCCTGAACCGTCTGCAGCACCCAAGCATCGCTGGTAAGGGAGGCCCATGCAGGAAGAAACTGCGCCAAGCGCCCCCCCTCTTTCAAACTCGCGGAAGGCAGAACACTCACCTCGGCCACCGCCTTGCTGTTGGCCACGCTGAACACCACAACCTCCGAACTTCTGCCCTCTCCTGGGGTAGAAATTATTGAACTTGGCCCTGTCCTGGTACTGGCCACGTCCGGAGCCCTGACCTCGATCCGAGCTGGCGCCCCGGCCGAACGAGCGGCCCCTGCCTCGTCCGGCCTTGTCAAAAACCCGGGGCGCGAAAACCTTTTTGATATTGGACTGGGCACGATCCAGGGAAGTGAAGGTCGCCACGAACTTCCCCAGCTCCTTGATGAACGGGTCACCAAACAAGCCCCCCTGGGCTACAGCACCCGCCTCCGACGAGGCGAGGTCACCCAGCTTGGGATCCACCTTGATCAGCAGGGAGCGCCTCCGCTCCGTCGAGAGGGCGCAGTTGGCGTTGCCAAGGAAGATAATGGCCCTCTGGGCCCAGTTGGAAAGGACCTCAGGGGAAATCGCGTCACCCGACACCTTGGCTTCCTCCGCCATATCCAGGATCTTGGTAAGGGGCCCGACAGCATCCAGAAGCTTGTCCTGGCAAGTGCGCCAGGACCTGTTGATACCCTTCCGCGGGTCCTTGACAAATTTCTGCAGGAAGGTCGCCATCTTCGGATCGATGTCCGGGGTCATGGCCACCTTGCCATCCAATGACGGCCGGGGACACTCCGCGCGCAGGCGGCTCCTAGCATACTTGTCCACCGGCTTCCGTAGCCTATTAGCGACGTACTGGGCACCTTGTCGCACGGGACCCACTCTGAGGAACGGGGATGGACGATATCGTCCGGGTCCAGCATGTCCGACGGACCTGCGGAGGATGAGGGTTGAGAGGGGAGCCACGACCTGGAAGAACAGGCCTCCTCCTCCGAGTCCGGGGAGTCGTCGTCGTCGCGCTGCGGGTCCGGAGACATCGCAGGTGGAGAAAGCGGCGGAGCCTCCGAAGGAAGAGGAGCGGGAGCTTGTGCGTCCTCCAGGGCCTTGAAGGCACTCTTTACCCTGGCGAAAGCCACCGATTCAACCCCCTCAGTGCAAGGCTTCTTGGGAGGAGGCGGGGTAGGGGACGAATCAGGCCCGGAGGCCGGGACCGGTGCCGGAAGCAAGGCGGCAAACTTGGCATAGGCCTCGTCCAGGCGCGCTGAAAGACGCTGTTCCAGGGGGACTATAGCCTGGTCAACCGCGCGGTAGATGGAATCGTCGACTGCCTGGTAAAAGTCGTCGTCCAACGGGACATAGTTCAGAGGGTCCTCCTCCGGATAATTGTCCGCATTCCCCTGCATAGCGAGTTAAATTAGGCTCTAGCAGCGGGAACGGCAGGCAAGACAATGACCCTCCTCAGGGCGCTCTATAGTCTGGGGAGTCCCAGCGATATGGCTGGCCAGAGGCACACAATGAACGGGCAAAGCCCTGGGAACGCTGCAGCCCACCGAGTCTCCGGGCGCCTCCCGGCAAAGCGGTCCCACAGCACACTTACGACCCCGTAGGGTGTTTGCCAAAAGTACAACCCAAAGGGCGTTCAGAAGCAAGGGAAAACCTAATTGCGACCCCGCAGGGTGTCAGAGCCGGGAGGCTAGGCACGGGTCCGCTGGTGACAGGAGCGCGCCAGAACACTCTAGAAGCTTCTGGGAGTGCTCCTTCAGCAAACGAGACACCGGCCCCTGGTGGCCGCGCCACCACACCGCACACTACTGTGCAAAGATCGCGTAAGGAGCGCACAAGGCGTCCCGCGACCAATCAAGGGAATCTGTGGAGAAAAAACAGAAACCCGACACCCGGCCCAAAGGCCAAAGGCCAAAGGCAACACACAGAAACCCAAAACCCAGGAGAGAAGGAAAAAACCAACTTAACTTGCTGCGAGCAGCGAAGAAAGAGGAGGAGACAAGTACAGTGGAGCATGATGGGAGACACCTGTACGTGGACACTGTAATAGGACTCATGTTTGACTTTATTCTTTCCCCCAAATGTTCATGGGAAAAGTAGTTGTGTTATATTTTTTCTTGCTGCTGTAGAGAATAAAGCGATGAAAGAATGGCATAATCCGAAGCCTCCGGTCCTGACATAGAATGCATCAATCTATTAAACAATACTAAATCTGTACCATATAACAATAAAATAAAATATTAACACCAATAAAATATCAAACTAAATGTTTAAAATATAATTTTACATTTAAAGCTATACATTAATTAAAAAAGGCATATATATTTCCTAATTTTCCCCACCTTTTCCCTCTATTAGCTCAACATCCCGGTACTAAAAAAAATATTACCTTTTTTTCAAACTCTTTTAAAGTAAATGAAAATAAGAATTACACTGCGGTGCAAATAAAAGGGGAGGGGAGGGTCCAGATCCCAGTTTATTGGTTAGAGTGTTGGTAATGAGTTGAGATCTGGAAATTGATTTATTGACATTTCATGAGCACTAAATGCGGATTGAGTTCCAAGGACCTCTACGTCTCACGCACACCATGAGTTATTGGGAAGAGATTCAAGAGCAGAACGAAAATGCAAAGATTGTTCAATGAGCTGGAGAGCTTTACCACATTTGCATCACCTGGAATGCTAGCTCGTTATGTGAGCCATCAATCAAAACTCTTCATATGTTAAAGAAGCAAGGAGATAGAAATTGAAATCAATAGCATGCAAGCTGTTTTCAACTATTCAAAGCAAGACCTAAGCAAATCTGCTTAGTGTGTTCGTGCATAACTGATGCAAATTTCTAATTTGCTTATAGGTCTATGCTTCTACTGGGAAACTTAAAGAGCATGTATCTATTCATTAGTATGTAAGATGTCAACAGAAGGCAAGAAGGCAGGTCAGCTCAATCATCCCAGAAACTTGTAAAGTCAAACAGTAAAAGATGTTATCATTAGACATTGTATTTCGTGCAATCATACCACAAATTGAATGCATCATGGGGATTGCATTAAATGCCTTCATCACAGTCGTGAATGGGATGGATTGGGTAAAAGGGCGACGTCTCAACTCTGCTGATATTATTCTCACCAGCATTGCCATATCCAGATTCTTTCTTCTGTGGATATGTTTTATGGACGCCCTCTTTCATGCCTTATCCATGGAATGCACAGGTACTCTTGAATATGGAAATGCATTGATGGCTCTTATCAGGCTCTTCGACTTCTCCAGTCTTTGGTTCATAACCTGGCTCTCTGTTTTATATTGTGTGAAGATTGCCAACTACTCCCACCCACTCTTCATCCATTTGAAAATGAAATTATCGAAAATGGTACCCTGGTTGATTCTGGGATCTGTGCTGACTTCCTCTGCCTGCAGTGTCCCTTTTGCCTAGATGCTGTACAGGATACAGGTTAACAGTTCATTTGATCACTTCCATCTAAACACCTCCATGACACCTCCTAACATAAAGATCAGTTTTCTGAGCATCCTCCCTGTGGTATGCCTGTTGTTCTTTTTGGCCATTTGCCTAATCTGCATCTCAGCTACCCTGCTGATCACATCCCTTTGCTTTCACACCACACGGATTGAACGCAGTGTAGAGTCTCTCAGGAATTCATCTCTTGGTGCACATTACCGAGCTATTAGATTTATGGTGTTCTTCACTACAGGCTTTATTTGTTATATTGTTATATCCCTTCTTATTACACTAGATATATTATCATATGACGGCCTTGGCTTTTATATTTTGAATGTTTTGTACCATGCCTTTCAATTTGTCCATGCTGTTATCATTATCAAGGGAAACTCGAAGCTCAGTTGTGCCTTTTTAAAGCATCTCCAGGGAAACATATGCTCTTGAATTAAAAGGATTTCTTAAAAATAGGCACCAATTAAAACAGGGGCATGAGCACATCATCAAATAATTTCATGAGACAGCTGTGAAAAACAATTTGTTCTGATTTAATAAACTGTTCTTCCTTGACTTGGATCCACTGTGGAGTCTCTGGTTGCTTCTACAACTGGCTTCAAATCCTGTGACAGGTATTGATTTTCCACCTCCTACAGATAAGGGTATTCAGCTCCCCAGATGCCCTGCCAGTTCTAGTTGTGAATGAGGTGTTTACATGCACTGCATTGGGATGGGGATGACAGCAGATGATAACATGAAAGCTATATGAGGAACATTATTTCAGCAGTCCTTTGTCCTAGGGCAGAAATCAGCCTACGAATGACCAGCAGTCAAAAGTCACTGACGTCTTCTTAGCTCCAGTATGGAATTCAGTGCAGAAAATGGACAGATTGAGCATTGCAGACTCATGCTCAGTTTCTGTTCCTAGGATAGGAATCAGCTCACTGGGGAAAAACAGATCAAGAAAAGGAAATTCAATCTTCAATTTCATTCCTTGGGCAGATGCCAGCTCTGGGAACAAACTGTAATCTAAAAACACTGATTCATTCTCAAACTCAACTCAACGTGCTAAAACAGGAGTGAGTGGAAGGAATTGCCAGAGATCATCAGGATTTGACTCTGTTATGACTCTTCATTGTAAGAAGGAAATAAACCAAGGGAATGAAAGGAGATCAAGAAATGCTGACTCATGAACAGCCCCTCTCCTGGATGTTGAAGTGTTGACACACCTCACACTCATGACAACAGGACTGAATTTAATGCTGATAATGAACAAATTGAATAAACAGAAATCAAGAAACTTGGTTAGTTAAAAGGTGCTGTGTGATTCAATTGTGAAATAACTCTAGGATGCTCTAGAAATTAGATTATTTTTATTTTGTACCACTCCTTTTAATGTATCCATGCTGGTATCATTATCCAGGGAAACTCAAAACTTAGTCAGGCCTTTGTAAAGCTTCTCCAGGGAGTAATATTCTGTTGAATTAAAAGGATTTCTTAAAAATAGCCACCAATTAAAACAGGGACCTGAACCCATCATCAAATTATTTCTCGAGACAGATGTGAAAGACAATTTGTTCTGATTTAGTAAACTATGTACTTCCTTGGCTTGGATCCATTGTGGAGTCTCTGGTTGCTCCTACAACTGGCTCAAATCCTGGGACAGTTATTGATTTTTCAGCTTCTACAGAGAAGGGTATTCAGCTCGTCAGATGCCCTGCCAGTCCAAATTGTGAATGACGTGTTTTCCAGAAAGGCTTTTTTTACAGACACTGCATTAGGATGGTGATGACGGCAGTGGATAATACAAAATATATGGGGCAGATTTACAAGCCCCATACGCCACATTTGAGCCGCAGTTGCATCACTTTTGTGATGCAGCGGCGGCGCAAAACCAGCGACAAGCTGCGGGGTATTTACAACGTGACGCATCTAGGGAGATGCATCACGTTGTAAAGCCCTGTGCCACATGTGGGCGTTCCTGACGGGGGGGGGGGCGTTCCTGCGCCGGAATGCCTCACAAAAGTGGCTGAGTGAAATCTACAAGATTTCACTCAGTCACTTTTATGGCCATGCTGCATCAAAACACTGCACCTGCATGAAGCAGTTGTAAGGATTGACGCAGCATGTTAGGCATAGGGGCCCCCCGAGCAGTGCTGGAGTTGCGTCGCCCTTGCGACACAACTCCAGTACTGCGTCAACTTTCCGGCATCAGATGCGTCACACATCTGTCGATTCTTGCGCCATGGTGCGCTGCATTATAAACGCAGCGCATCCATGGTGGAGCAAGAGGTGTCTGCCGTGACGCACAATAACTGGCGCATCCCTGCCGATATGCAGGGATGCGCCAGTTATTGTAAATCTGCCCCTATATGAGGAACATTATTTAGCAGTCCTTTGTCCTAGGGCAGAAATCAGCCTACGAATGACCAGCAGTCAAAAGGCAGTGACGTCTTCTTAGCTCGAATATGGAATTCAGTGTGGTAACGGACAGATTGAGCAATGCAGACTCAGTCACAGTTTCTGCTCCTAGGATAGGAATCAGCCCCAAGATGAAAGACATATCAAGAAAAGGAGACTCAATGTCATAGTTCATTGATTGGGCATGTGCCAGCTCTGGGAATAAACTGTAATCTAAAAACACTGATTCAACTCAACTCAAGGTGCTGGGACAGAAATGAGTGGAAGGAATTGCCAGAGATTATCAAGATTTGACTCTTTTATGACTCTTCATTGTAAGAAGGAAATCAACGAAGGGAATGAAAGGAGATCAAGAAATGCTGACTCATGAACAGCCCCTCTCCTGGATGTTGAAGTGTTGACACACCTCACACTCATGACAACAGGACTGAAATTAATGCTGAAAATTAACAGAATGAATAAACCGAGATCAAGAAACTTGGTAAACTGAAAGGTGTCACGTGATTAAACTTTTAAATAACACTACCACGCCCTAGAAAGAGGTTTGATTTTTTTTTTACTTCTAAGTTGTTTAAGCCTGGCACCTCAGATGACTGGACTCATTTATGTTGGAAATATCAATATCAAATATAACCGCCTTAGCTGGTAAGAATAAATGCATCTCTAGATGGCCTCGCCTGTTTCTCAATAGCTTGGTTAGTGGCTTAGATAAGGGGGACTAGTTCACTGCTCATGTGCTGGGTGGCAGGCATTTCTTAGGTGCTGGGTATGGAATCATTGCTAGGTGTGTTTTGAGCTGTGGAAGGAGAGAGGCATCTACTATGTTTTGGTGAAACGCGGCGCAGCAGCCAAAGTTCCTTCACTGCGCTGCACTGCGTCAAAGGGGGAGAGAAAAATAGCGCCATACCTACCAAGAAGTGGGTCTGTTTTTCTCTCCTAGTAAGGATTATATTTCCGCTTAGCCTCTAATTCTTTCCACTTTGAATGAATCAGACAAATCACTGACCCCATATACACCTACATTAAAGTTTTCATTTTTCATTTTTTTTTATAGTTTTTAAATCAAATTTCCATTTAAAGTGCACCCTGTGATCACATGACATTGATAACTCCATTGTATAAAGTGAATGATTGAATACCAGTTAAGCGGGAATATAATTATAACTAGTTGCTATGTTTTCTCCCCCATTTCCCAAACCTAAATAAGTGTATGGGGATTCCCTTTTGCTGTTTAGGTCTGTTTTTCTCACCACCAGCATTGCCATAGTTTAGGATTCCATGTGCCTATGAACACAGCCTTGCACCATATTGTAAGGGTGCATGCTTTCTGTCAAGGATAGGTTTTTTACTGGAAGGAGAGCGTCAAAACACACACCCTTGCACCACAGCAAAAGAGTTGGTGCTCTATGTGAATCATGGATTTTGTACTGGGAAAGGGCCCTTGTAATACAGAAACTATGCTTGACATGATTTAAATTGCTGTACTTTAAAATCTTTTTTCACATCACAAAAACAGTGGCACATCAAACTGGAAGGTTCTAGAACAATACAATTGCACATTAAAATTACTGATGTTGGGACATCTTAGCCATGACTATATTTCCAAACCTTTCTCAAGAGTTCCCCATCTCCACTTTCAAGGAGTGCATACTCCACCTGTTGCCCCTGCTCCATTCAATATGGCCTGTTATTTGGAGGATCAGATATTTCTATTAACCTCTGCCCATTCGGCAAGGTCCTCTGTCATTTCGTAGTCCCTTAAAGTTAGCTTCATGTGCTGTTCTTCCACCAGAGCCTACTCTAATAAGTCCTTCTTCCACCACCCTAACCATAGGCCCAAGAGGAACCAATGAAACTGTGCTTTGTGTGAATCGAAGAAGGCAGAAATGCTCCATATTTAGAAAGATATGGAGCATTTCTCCTCCCTCCTTGAAGTGGCACACTCTGAGCTGCCTAGTGCCAGTGCACCAGTGTGAGGGATTGTTTTTGTGCAACAAAGGACACCATAATGCACAAACACAATCCTTAGAGAGATATGGCCTGCTTAGATCTTGGTAGATGGGTTCTTCCCTCACAACAGGGACAGATATCCCGTCCGCCGGAATATAAATCCCATAAGATATATTTGGATTTGGATTTCAGTGGATGGGATATCCATAACTGTAGTGATGGAGTAACCTGTCCATCAAGATCTAAACCAGGCCCATAATTCACTCTCGCAATTTACTGTTTTGCTAAGACTGTTCCTAGTGCTCACCTCCGGAGCCTCCTTTTACAATGTTTATGTTTTGGCTATATACCTAACTAACATTTTTTATAAACTTAACTACAATCAGGCCCCATTATGCTGTCATAGTCTTTACCATCCCAGAAGCACTCCACCCTTGGAACACCCATGTCATAAGCAGGAACTCGTCCTCAGGCTCACCACATCTGCAGCACCAGTATACACAGACAAATCAAAGCCAATTTATGGGGTATTAGGTACGTTTTATGCAATTAATGGAATTGTATTAGTGTGAAACTAGCATTACGGGATATCATCTTAACTTGCTCACATGTGGTCTTCCAGTCAGAACCTGTCAGTTCCTCCAGCGGTTTGTGCCTTTCCCGTGTCATCCCGCCCCATCTTGTACTAATGCAGCATACAATACAATAATCAGTTCCCTGCACCCCTCCAAATATAGTAATCTTAGCATGACCCCATGCTCAGTGGGGGCTTCAGGGATTGTGTTTGCAATGAAGCATGCTATATGCCCCCTCCCCCAGCATACTGTAGGAACTGTCCCACTCCCAACTCAAAATGCTCCTGCGCTTCTAAAAATATAATAAGAACAAATTCCCGGCTGTTGTACAGCCCCCTTCCTGACAGTTTCGAAAGAACATGTCCTTTGCCTTTTTCCTAAAAGACTTAACAGCCCATTAGGAATTTCTGAGGAAAAATGGGACCTCCTTGGAAGGCAAACCACAAATTTGTGCCACAATTCTGCCGCCCAGCGAACCAGGTAAGGTTCACTCTTTGGAACGCCATGAACCATTACGAAGATCTATGGCATTGTGGGTTGCAAGCAGGTACCAGCCATAAGCACCCAATTAGGGTCCTCCTCAAATCAATCCACTACATTCTGTAGTTGTGCTGCAGAATTATTCAAAAACATATCTGGAAGGGCTAGTCCATAGAGATCCAAACCATATGCAAGAGAAGTAATGTTTTCCAAGATTCTACCAAGCAACTTAATCTGTCTACCACTCTGCCCACATTAAGTGAGTATTTGGCCCACAGGGAATGTGATACCCCCACCATTAGGTATCTAAAGATATTTTTTCTCACTCCAATTCCATACCAGCAGGGAGCTCCTCTTCACCTTACCCCAACTTGCCCAAGGGTAGCAGCTGAGATTTGCTTCAATTAGCGTGCAATCCAGACACTGCTCCAAACTTCTCGATCTCATCCAGCAGGTGCAGAAATGATCTCATTGAGCCACTTAAGTATACCATCTTATTACAGGGAGAGGATAAGTGTCATCTCACCAACCCGAATACCCAATGTGAGGACTCACTTTCATAATCTGAATGCTAAATGTTCCATCGCCATTGTAAACAACGGTGACAACGGGCCCCCCTGTCGAGTTCCTCTTTCCAAAGTCCACAAACCAGATATTGTTCCTCCTCTACCTACTCTAGCCTTCATTAGCATATATATAACAGTTTAATCCAATTTATATAAGTAGGGCCATAGCACGTTGCAGGTGCAGGGATGCTAATGCATACTCTTCATCAGACATCTGCAGCGCCTGCTTAACATGTGTAAGTCTCCGACTAATAAATCCAGTGCTCCTATTCTGAATGATTCCTGTCGGATCATAATCAATCAAGGAGCCGATAACTCCAAATAGTCTATTTGATCCACAATTTGACGTTGGTGTTAAGCACCAACAGAGGCCTATAGGGTGCTAGCAACCTCAAGGTCCTTTCCCTTCTTGGATATCAGCACTATCAGTGCCTCCCTTTCTGTGAGTGAGGAAGTTACCCTCATTTGCGAGCATCCAAAAACACCTCTAGCAGCTTTTCTAACAGGAGCAGGGGCATCATTCGGTGGGGATATCATCATCTCCTGGTACTTCACCTTTTTTCATACCTCTTCTGTTCTTTCAATCCAATAGGGGCTTCCAGGAGCAGGTGGTGCTCAACTGTCAAGCATGGGAGGCCCACTT